>NC_060208.1:128235000-128360000 GCF_021130785.1 Homalodisca vitripennis | reverse complement strand
GGGTAAGGTTTCCAGGAGAGCCTAATTTAATTTAACACCGTCCTGATGGTGATGTCACACAGTTGTCGAGGATACCAATGTCGTCCCAATGTTGCCAAGATTCTGGCGATTTTAAGTTTGGAAGTCAAATAAATTCATAGGCAAGTCATTAAATTAACGTTCTGCTTAAAACAGATTCAGGTAATAGCAGATAGTACCTGAAATATGTAATCTCGTATCAGTCAGCTAAACGACGACGGGCATACGATATATTCGATATCTTAACAAAATAGCAAAATAACTTAAATAAACTATTTCTTTACAATGATACCAATCTTTAATAAAACAAATTAGACGTACGCCACACCACGTGTCGAGTAACAGGCTTCACTGACGTTGCATGCAAAATTTCTAATCAATAGCTCATTTAAGTCTAGAGAAGTCCAGCCGACAGATAGACAGACAATAATAAAAAAAGGAGTTCTACAATGATGCATCATAGAAATTATACTTGTAGAAATGAAGTTTAATGCAAAATTTAAAGTCTAAATCTTTCTTGACGTATCTTGCCACATGATACGTACAATAAATTAGGGTGTCATATCAGTGTTTATAATATATGTCTGCACACCAAACGTCACTATAAAATGATATATACGTTGAGATTATTTCTTATTATATAAGTTGTATTTATATGTGTTAATATGCCATATATTAGAAACTCTTATAGGTGTATTGAGATTTTTTACAAATATCTATTTAATCTGCTATTTTCTAGTTGCCATCATAGTTGGTTACCCATAAGACCAATGTAAACATATTCGCTAATGACCAGCCAAATCCCAGGGAGTAAGATGAACCAGTGATAACCCAGCTCGCTAAAGCTCAATCAATAAGTGATATTATAATATTTTATATTTTAAACGCTGTTCATATGGGGGGAAATACGTAAGGTCGTTTCAATAAACAACTCTTAATGTAACTTTAAAATTTACATTAAATACCAGCGTAAATATCATTCTTGTAATCTGAACACTTTTTTAATGCTTCCAATAATTTAAATAAGTTGTCAACACTTTAGGAAACATACCTGTACAGGATAAATGTAAATGTACCCATAAATACACCGCATCAGATGATATATCAATATATATGGTCTATGTATTATGTTGCTTATGTAATTAAAAATATTTCTTACGTGTATTTTATATATTGACCTCGGTATTTTATATAACTTCGTCGGTGATCAATAGGACATGATGACATCACTAAACGTCCTTTTTGCTTTGATCGTTATAACGTACAACGACATTTGACCTCTTGGCTGAATGCCCTAAAGAAGGGTTTATTGCAGTATTGTCTGGCCCCTGTCTAAGGGTGTGTCAGCGGCACGGACATATGGTATTGCAAGGAGACGAAGTGACGTGGGGCGCAGAACGGAAGGGCGACACTGCCAGCTGCCTGCCCGACACAACGTATGGAGGGAGACAGACTCCCGAAGGCTTTATTGAAATGTCTGCGGAATGTGGTCTATTGGAGACCCTTCACTCATGCCATGGTGTCGTTGTGGTTCCATTGGGAGGAGGGAGCTCAAATATATCATCTCAATTCGAGGCCCTCTATTCTCTAGATACAGCCCTGATTCCACTAATTCAGAAAAGGTTCAGACAAAGCGCTCAACTTATGAAACAAAATGTTTCATAAATATGTATTTGTTTTGTATTCCAAAAACAATTCTGTGACAGGGATCTTGAATACTCAGTATTGACATGGCACATAACCTTATATAGAAGATTTTTATTCTTCAATTTCTTTTATTGTATTACGTTTTGTATGTTTCGATATCATAACTAGTATCATAATCATTTACATTATAACTTTTAACTCTCATTAATATTCAAAAACTTGTTATTAGTTCAACATTGCATAGAACACAAAAGGTTTATTCTAAACCTGCTGATTAAATTAGATAATAATCATGTTCCACGTCATCCCGTTTGATAACAAATTAACGGATAAACTCATCGTAATTCTACACTCTCTTAGTAGGTTTAGTATAAATAACTAAACCTACAAGTTAACACTTTTTTCAGTTGTAAATCACCTATAATTATTTATTTGATTTAAAATAACTTAATGATTTCGGCTGAATGTATAATCACTCATAATTCAAATTTTCTTCTCTGTTTATGAAACCGTTTGTATTTGATTAAAATGATTTTAAATGATTTTTTTATAAATTAAAAGATGCTAAATTATTTTTTCAATTGTTTTATGCAGTAACGTTTTGAATGAAACTTCTATTATTCAATCTTACAATAGAAGAAAGAAATTGTAATACCAAGTATTTACCGTTGCACCGTCATGAGTTAAACAAATAGAACCGTATAATATTTCCTAAATCAATGGGTTTTGGCTGTTTCCTAAAGGCAAAATAGTAGCCTAAGTACATACAGGAAAAGGTTAGAGTTGCCCTTTTGATTTATAGAATCAATTTTGTTTGCTGAAGAATGAAGAACTAGTCCCAGCACGTGTGTGACAGCAGGACCTTGTCACTTGACAGTGCGTTACACTTAATCCAACCAACAGCTGATGGCATGCAATGTCTATAAATTTGTCTTAATCTACACCAACTGATACGACAGGATCAATCTTCGCTTGTCTCCTGAAGAATGAAGATCTAGTCCCAGCACGTGTGTGACAGCAGGAACTTGTCACTTGACAGTGCGTCACACTTAATCCAACCAACAGCTGATGGCATGCAATGTCTATAAATTTGTCTTAATCTACACCAACTGATACGACAGGATCAATCTTCGCTTGTCTCCTGAAGAATGAAGATCTAGTCCCAGCACGTGTGTGACAGCAGGAACTTGTCACTTGACAGTGCGTCACACTTAATCCAACCAACAGCTGATGGCATGCAATGTCTATAAATTTGTCTTAATCTACACCAACTGATACGACAGGATCAATCTTCGCTTGTCTCCTGAAGAATGAAGATCTAGTCCCAGCACGTGTGTGACAGCAGGAACTTGTCACTTGACAGTGCGTCACACTTAATCCAACCAACAGCTGATGGCATGCAATGTCTATAAATTTGTCTTAATCTACACCAACTGATACGACAATATCAATCTTCGCTTGTCTCCTGAAGAATGAAGATCTAGTCCCAGCACGTGTGTGACAGCAGGACCTTGTCACTTGACAGTGTGTTACACTTAATCCAACCAACAGCTGATGGCATGCAATGTCTATAAATTTGTCTTAATCTACACCAACTGATACGACAGGATCAATCTTCGCTTGTCTCCTGAAGAATGAAGATCTAGTCCCAGCACGTGTGTGACAGCAGGACCTTGTCACTTGACAGTGTGTTACACTTAATCCAACCAACAGCTGATGGCATGCAATGTCTATAAATTTGTTTTAATCTACACCAACTGATACGACAGGATCAATCTTCGCTTGTCCCTTTTAAGAATGAAGATCTAGCCCCAGCACGTGTCTGACAGCAGGACCTTGTCACTTGACATTGCGTTACACTTAATCCAACCAACAGCTGATGTGCATGCAATGTCGACACACTTGTCTTAATCCACACCAACTGATACGACAAAAGGCTCAATCTTCGCTTGTCCCTTTTAAGAATGAAGATCTAGTCCCAGCACGTGTGTGACAGATGCACCCTGTCACTTGACCGTGCGTCACACTTAATCCAACCAACAGCTGACGGCATGCAATGTCGACACACTTGTCTTAATCCACACCAACTGATACGACAAAATCAATCTTCGCTTGTCCCTTTTAAGAATGAAGATCTAGTCCCAGCACGTGTGTGACAGATGCACCCTGTCACTTGACCGTGCGTCACACTTAATCCAACCAACAGCTGACAGCATGCAATGTCGACACACTTGTTTTAATCTACACCAACTGATACGACAGGCTCAATTTTCGCTTGTTTCATTATTGAATCATTTCAGTCTCGAACAGCAGATGCACATTTCTTTTGCAATAAAAAGCAAATGTAGCTCAACAACAAACGAGCTGCCCAATTTCATTACGAACTGATATAGATTGTTGAAGTAGTTACTTTTATTTCACAAAAATTAGAACGTACAGACACCACGTAGAATGTCATGATTGAAAGAAATATCAAGCCCAAGAAAACAACAGTTAAAAATTCTTTAGACACAAAAGAAGATTACGAATATCAAAAATGTAAGACCCAAAAAAGGCTTTAAAATCCCACGGCCGGAAATAGGGTTTTTGTTGGAAATCTCTTTCCCAAAGTAAAAGGTCAAAATATAGATGCATGTTGAAAACTTCTATTCCAATTATTTACATGTGAAGTACAGGATATAAACTGAATATAAATATAAATTGAATTACATATATGTAGCTTCAAAGAGCATGATCTTCGGCTGCCCTCGTTGCTCAGAAATAGGTCAACCACTAGAAGTCTCCGGCGGGACAAGTCAAGGACCAATCTCTGGTGATCACCATGATAATGAGATATCGTTTGACCTAAATATTCTCCTTGGGGACACAATTTACTAAGCACAGGCAAACTGTTCAAGGGTCATACAGCCATTCAATCCAGAATGCGCGTGTTTTTGTCATTATGTTAAACTATAAATAAATAAAATATAAAGAATATTAGTAGATGTATAGTTTAGTAGAACATATTGAAGGCTTGAAATGGAGCGAAAAGTCGTTATTTTTATGTCAAAATAAAGACAAGAGAGGCCATATTTTCATTATAAGTTTTTCAAAATGGTGGTACTAACATCGTGGAAATACGAAAATTAATTTTCTTGCAAAGGAAAAGAGTCTCAGGATGAAATAATTTTCAAAACCTATTGTATTGACAGCCCTATTACAAACTTATTGATAAAAGTTTACATAGATTCAAATATGTACACAAGGAGCGAAGCCCTAAGATGAAACCTGTGGTCAAGTAGCTGCTCAGCGTCTCTTGTTCTGTTGAAAATTTACCAATAAGCCCACTAGGGTATTTACCTATTAAATTTACCTACAGACCATAAGCCCAAAAGTACCTCAAACTGTATTTTTAAATAGTACATTGTCTTTTGTATTTATTTATATGAGTTTAACCTTTTTGTTGCATTTTGGTTAAATAATTATCACTAGACTCATAAAGAAGCTTTTAGGAGGAGCTTTGTTTCAATTTTTTGCCTAGGCCACAAATGTGAAATTCGCCACTGCACTTATTCTTGGACGAATCATACCCAAATTTTGCATAGATATTCTATGGCTTATCTTTGACACTATGGAGCTTTAGCACTTTGGGTTGAGAAACACAAACGCTAAACAATACTGTTCTTGGGTTTTGTTAGTAAGGGGTCCTGTACAAAACTTGACACCATGGTTTTATGAGTTTATTCCAAGGACAAGAACTGAAACTAATCTAAATAATTGAAGTAGTTGAAAATCTGATTCTAAATATTGAATCACGCTGCTGATGTACATCTCCCATTATAAGTCAGAATTATGCACGCACATTAAGTGGGTTCCTTTATAACCAAGAATTATTAATGAACGTTTTTATTAACGATAGTTTTATCAACCTTAGGATATAAAAGTTGTGTAAGTGTATAGTTAAGCAGTTAGTTTTAGAATAACCCATTTTCGATATTTATATCTTTTTAACAAATTAAACAATGGAAAGTAAAAAAGGCAAAACGTTGTTAAGAATTCCCACCTTCATATCCCAAATCCACCCCGAGAACACCTTCGAGCATACCTCCTGAAGCTACATACCACATATACCACAAGTATTTCTTATGTCAATTAGCGTATTTGGGAGAAAGTCAATAACAAGAGAGGCCTAAATTCAGGTACCAATTTAGTTTTTATGAGACATTTGACCTGAACTGCTTGACGATATACCAATTAAAGCCAGATTGGGAATGTGGTTCCAACATGACGGGGATCTCCTGCCCATTTCGCCGAGATTGTGCGGAATTATTTAAACGACAGGTATGGCTCTCAATGGATTGGACGAGGTCTGGGAAGCTGACCCACACCACGGGACTTTTTCTTTTTGGGTCAAGTGAAAACTCTGGTTTATAATACACCTGCAAATTATGAAATGGATCTGATGGCTAGAATAGAAGTTGTCGGTGCTATAATTCAAGACAGATTCCTAAATGTCAATAGATTAAAAAGATCAATGGTGGAATCGTTTTATCGTGAAGTTTAACCAGAAGTACTTACTATAACTTCTTTTGTTACTTTAAACAAATTTTTATATCATGGACGAGAAGGTTAATAAACAATCTATTACCACTTTTAATGATACTTTACACAATGTACATTTTTTTTCTAAAATAATGTAAAACGATTATATATTGCAATTCTAAATTAAGGCCCATGATTTGTGTTATCCATTTGCTTTTTTATCAAACTGTAAACTGGCGTTACAATTTTTTTAACGGCCGCCATTTTAAAAAGGTGAAACAAACTCAACAAACATTTTTTGGTGAGCAAAACGACCAAAGGGTTTAAAGGTTTGCTTAAATTTAGTGTTATTTAGTTCAGGAGTGTTTTACTAATAATTTTTAAGTAAAAACGACATACAGAGAGATAGACAGTTAGCAAAAAGAGATAAACCATTAGTTTCATTTGATTTTTTGCTTCATTTAACCCAAGGAACAATATCCTAAAGTTTCTGTAATGTCTTTTGTTACACACTGTATATACTAAACATATATTATTGTAAGTTTATACATAATCCTTTACAGTATTCCAATGGAACGACACATATTTTGGATTTAAACTCTTATTTATATATTCAATGTACTACTTTTTTAATGTTTACTACTATTCTTTAAACATTAGGCATGATGAATAATAACTACCAGCATATTTAGTTCACGGTTTGCACGTGACATCTGTAGGATTCATGCTCCTACATTTAATTAACTTTTGTTGAATGTTTCCTTTTATTATATTTATTACAATAATAATTAAACTTACAATACCTGTTAAACTAATATTTTCCTGGATTTATTAATGACAGTGAAATTCACTATGTATTTTTTCAGTTGTTTGTGTTGGTTAAAATTGTATAAATGTAATTATCTTTCCATGTATTCTTAGCCCGACCGAATTAACTTTCCAGCAATATTTTCTTATAGGCGAAATTCGTTTAAAATTTAACTACATTGATGTTTAAAACTATTAAAAGCTAAAAATATAACACTGATTAATTTACTTAACAATGTGTATTTACTTAAAATTTTAAAATGTGTATTTCAATTGATTTCAATCTACGGTATGTCCAATTCTGTAAGGTTTGCCCAATGAACTGTTGGCCAAGCAGTCTTTCAATTTGGTAGTTTCCGTTAAAAATTAATGATAAAAAAGTAACAACGGACATTGTATAGTATAAAATTACACGTTTTATGAACATTTATCATGAAGTGGAAGTCACACATTTCATGTTATTTAATTTGTCGATTCCAACATGCTGATCTTCAATTCAAAATTGTATCATCTAAATTTATAAATGTATTTTGTTAAACTTTTTTCCCGTGCAGCTGGGATGTAGTTGCATTATCTAACATGCAAAAGAAATTCATTTCTAGTCAACCAAAAATGGCCTTTGTAAATTAGACATTAAGAGAAGAGCAGTCTCTAGTATGTTGCGTATTTTTATATATTTCTAAAATGAATTTTTCACATAAATTTTTTGGATATTGTTAGATGTGTTTATATTTGATCACAGAATTCCCGTGCTTTAACTTCTATTAACAAACTAGTTTTATACTCTTAACTGTTCCACTCTATTACAGTGCCTTAAAACAATAAGGTTCCTTAGAGAATAAATCAGCCTACAAGGAAGGCAGAACTGATCGTTTAATTAAAATATTATTAACGTGTTTGTTGAACTGTTGAAAATGAAAAGCTGCCACGGACGGGCTAGGAGGGGGCTGACTCATTGATCTGACGGCGAGATCCTCTATAGTAAGTACCGTAGGGGAGGGTCCGCACAGCCCTAACTAGGTCACCGCTACATTTATTTTAAACCCATAACTTTACAAAACGCCTTTACTATTATCCGTGCAATCCGAACCTTTTAATGACATTTAATTAAGTATGAAAGAGCTATGTAAAAAAACTACTGTTATCCTGTAGATTAGTTGTGAAAAAAGCACTTTATCTTATATGTTCATAAAATATAACTTTATAAGATTATTTAGAAATGTCATGTCATCAATTTGAAAATCATTTAGATTTATACGTGTAAGGATTTATGAAAAATTATATAAAAAAGGCGTAAAAACCGAGAACATTTTAAAACAAAAGAAAAGGCGTAAAACATGAGAAGAATTGCATCTACCACAAACTACCTGCATTATTACTACGATAGGCACATGAACATCGAAAACCTACCTGGTTTTCTGAGTTGAGGAGTTTAAGCTGATCGTTTATGAGACTGTATTTGGCCGACTCTTCCTTTCTCAAGGCCCGTTCCTTCTTAAGTTCTGGACTCCAGAAGGTCTTGATGCTGTGCATGCTGGAACCTAGCTTCTGGTTGGTCAGCTCCAACTCCTTCTTCAGGTTTGCCAGTTCCCGCTGGAGGTCGTTGTTCTGGTGCTGTAGCTCCCCGATGTAGCCGCCCCCGGGGTCTCTGCCCAGGTGGGTATTAGGAGACTGTCTGGCGGACCTGCTGCCGTACAGCTCCTCCTCCAGGTACATTCCGCGGTCCAGCGATCTGTCCCTGCCGGCGGTCCTCTCGAGGGAGCGCTCCCTCGGTTCGCGGATGGGCATGAATTCCCGGTCGTGTACCGAGGGCTCAGCCCCCGCACGGTCCAGCGACTGGTATCGGACCGACATGGGGTTGTTGGGCGGTCGTGTCGCGCTGCGGGATCGGTGGTGACCACCCGCCCTCCCTCGGTCCTCCATCATAGGACTCTGCGGCTCCTCCTCGCGCCCGTAATAGGGGGAACTCATCGACTGGTAGCCCGCATGTTGCTCCGGGGAGGTCGCTCCTGCTCGGCCGCTCTTCCGGCCCACGGGACTCCCTCGGCTGGCGATCGCGGACGGGTAGTTTCTGGACGGCGATCGGTCTACGGTCGGCAGTTCCCCGAGACGGCGTCCACTCCTCGGCGACCGGTTTCCCCCCGCTCCACTCAAAGACGCCCCCCCATAAGGGTCTCTGGACATGGTTGTGGTCGTCCTAGGGTCCCCCCTGTCAGCATGTCTCTCGCTCTCACCCCGCACTCACACTCACCGACTGGGCCTGGCTCGCTCCTCGCACCTGCGTACTGGCCTCTGATCGATGACGCACTCTGCACTTGTCGCGACCGTCAATAACACTGCCCGTTCCACTCTTCAGTACATGCACTATTTCCTCACTATGATCTCTGGGTGGACTTCTCACTCACCGACAGTCGACTCAGCCGTGTCGACCGGGTCCATGGTAGTGTAGTGATGTCAAGAGGCGACTAACCTCAGAACTGCCCTCGCGGTGACGTTGGGACTCCACACGACATCTAGCGGCGTCCGCGCCAACTACACGTTAGTTCTCCATTCAGCCGTTCCGCCGACTATCGCACCACTCTACACTCACACCCCCTCGGAAAAATCTTTAATGTAACCCGTAGCCGTGGCCGCCGAGCCATTCATGTTTCATGGCTGGGCTGAAACGTTACCCTTCAAAGCCCGGAATCTGTTTACTTTGCCCATCAATCTCACCCTGGCAACTGTTGAGCCATTTATATCAACAAAGGGATTCTTTCATATTTCTGTTCTAAAAAAGTGTAATAGGTCCCTCTTCAAATATTGAAACTTACTAAACTGACTTATTATTTTTAAGAAGACTTATTAAGTTTAAAAGAATATCTAATACGCTTTCCTATACTCGTGTTTATTTATATACGTAATGTAACTTTTATTAAACGATTGTATTTAATTACATTACTTACTTTATTTTTAGTGTAACATGTTTGCTAGGATCACAAAATGAGGTGTTCATAGTTTTCATTACGGTTCTAAGTTATAACCAATACAGTTATATAAGTTAAAGAATATTAAGCAGCGTCAATTCAAGGTTTGTGTACATCCTACCTCTTTCTTTTCTTTAGCTCAGTGAAGTAACGATTCCCAATTATCCCTAAGAAGTCATGAATATAAAATGGTTCAACATTTAAAGATCTGAAACATTGCAACAACAAGCGGTATCTGTGTATATGGGTGGAATAGTGTTTGAATATATGTAAATTAATTAGGAATACTTCTTTCTTATCACTTTCTTCCTTAATTGCTTTTATTTCTTCTTATACAGGCCAACCACAACCAGGGTTTGATTCGATGAAAGAATAATACTGCAATAAACTCGTGAGAAGGATAAACTCTTAATCGTTATTATTACCCATGTGATTTTTATCGTAGTGTAAATGTACTAAGTATTAAACATGTTGTACTTATTAACTTTGTGACATCATCTTGAAATTTAGAATTGAGTTAAAATTAAAGTCCAAAATGTATGGATTTTATCATTAAGCTCAGATATGCCTACATCCGATTTTAATTTGTATTAAGTAGAACTTAAAAAGTTTTATTTTGATTGAATGATTATTAGAGCATTAAAATTGAAATTCCAAATAGATTTTACTCCGTAAACCTTAATCAAATAATATAAGAAGATTATAATCTATATATAGTATTATAATATATAACGCATATATGGCACATAATTTACCTTGTGCTCCAGAGGCGCACTAAGGAATGATTTTCCCCTACGACTTTAGGGCTCCGTCTCACTAACAAAAGTTGTGAAAATTCCCATAAGAAGCACATTGCAGTAAACTCGTGTTATTAACTTTCAGGAGATTCTGTTGAATGTAAACAGATGTTCGATATAAACCGATTACAGTACTCAATACGAGACCTCAATACACAGCGGTATCTAGGAATCGATGTTTCTCGATATCACGGATCTTATTCCAATCAATTCCGTCACTAATATTTTCAAAATACGTTAATGTAAAATAATGAATAAAATGAACAGAAATATTTTAAATAAATTTGAAAAACGACAAAATTTTATTTATATTATTTCATCAATATATGCTACATCAAAGGAGTGTTATTCTTTCTTAAATATGTTACTTGATAACGACTGGGCCGATTTAACTTGTTATGTTTTTAAAATTATCGTAATTATCTAATTTAGGTTTTTATGGAAGAAAAATTATAAAAGTTGGAAATATCTGTACTGTTATAAATTGGAACGAGAAATGTCTAGCGTATTGACAGTATTAGTGTACGCAAACAACAATTACAATAATATTCTCTAACTGTTGCTATGGATATCCTGTAACAAGATCAAACTAATGTATTTTATTCTGAAAATTATTTTAAGATTTAATAATTGTCTTAAAATCCAATTGGCGATCAAAATCGTTAAAGTGTGCACTGTAGTGCGTAATATTTAAAGTAGCTGCAGAAGGAACAAGGGGGCGAGATGAAATAACGCAATGGAGCCATTCCTTCCATGGCTATAATATGAGGAAACAAGCGAGTGCAGTGGCCTTTGACCATAGCAAATGGAATCACAAAGCAATGCGCCAGCGACAAGGTGCTATTTTTTAGGGTTCGATAGCATGGAGGGAGCAGCGAGTCTGTTTATGTTCATGAGGAATACGACACTGATTAGGTTTATAAAAGTTTATATTATTCCTAGACCGAACCGAGAAAATATTCCGAACAGATAATTAGAGAGCAAGAATCAGCTATCCAATCAAAAATCATGGAACGCAAATTCGATTTGGAATGTCTTCCTAGGGCTATCCACTTATCCAATAGGTGCTATGCCACTTATAAAAGATAGGTCTATGACGGCTATGTTATTGAGCAACAAATTGCCGCGGGTAACTGCTAGTACGCTATAAGCTGATTCAAATTAAAGTAGAATGTATTTCACTCTGAAGAGGATGTGTTTTTGTGTTGCAATGTTTCATTTACCTAAGAATCGATGATTAGCCTATTTTAGAAATTTGTGTTTTTAATATTTAACGTTAAAGGTCTAATATTAATCACAATTTCTGCATCAAATGACATTAACTTTACTTGAGTTAGCTTCGTATTTGTATTATTTCGTCAACTTTTTATAAAATCACAGTCTCAATTTAAGTATACATTTTTACACTCATATTACAAGATACATTTTTAACAAATAAAATAAACACAAATATCTAAATGTTTAAATTTTTGTCTCATAGCGTAATTAGTTTACGTAACCGTTTACAGTTGTCTCCGAAGAACAAATATCAGATCAGACACAATCTGAATACTGATCTTAACCATAATGAGTTCTAATAACTTTTTAGTTATAAATGGAAAGTAAGATAATATTTTAAATATAATTATAAAGATTAAATATTTTATAAATATGTATACAACAATCATCCAGAGCACTAATTGTAATAATTACAAAATATATAATTGTAAGAATTCTGAAACTAATTTTTATTATTTTCTTTTAACTTAGTATTGATTTTTCACAAAGTTTAGCAGATAAAAATTTTTCCACATTGGAAATACAACAGCAACAACGCAGCCCTATCTCAAAAGCCTCCGGGTGGCACTTGGGATATATCTGCAACCCTATCGTGCATGGCTATATTTCACCAGTATCTACAGTTATGTTTAACTATTATAGTTTTTCATGATACAAATTTTAAATTTACACGTACAGTACATATTTCAAGAGTATTCTTTCTTTTTACCGTTTCGATTGCATATTTATCCAATTCAAATTAAATGCAATGGAGTTAAACTAGTTATGGTTGGATTTAGCTTTTGAACTACTACACTTTTTTCTTAAAAACTGAATGGGTAAATTAATGGTAGATATAAAAACGTAAAATACTGTTATTAGAAAGCTTTGCTTTCTTTTATTTAAACATTTAAACACTACTTTTTGTCCAAGCCTAAAACGATATGAAATATTTACTGAATTCGCACGTAATGCTGTAAAAAAATGTAAAATATTTATTAAAATTGGATCAAAAATAAAATAGCATATAACAAAATGACTACCTTTACCCAAATAATCACGAAAGCTGTAAAAACTCCCAAACATGAAGGGAAATTCAATTACTCTTAATTTTGTCGCTCAACGTTACAATAGCAATTTAGTTGACACTGTTACCCGTTTTCTCAATGCCTAACGTGTAGGTGAAGCGATTTCAACTTCAATTACACCTCTGACAAGTTAAGGAACAATGGTAGACATCTCACCTTCAAAGAAAGATTTCCTGATACAACAGGACATTCTAGTTGAGACCACAAACTTCTAGACCTCATGCAACGAGTTGAAACTGATTACAGTGATAAAACTTGGTGAGGTGCTTTAGTGCATTTTACCTATAGGTTATAATTCTTAGCAATTCCAATTTACGCAATACATTTAGTCTGTAATTTGTAATACGTGCTTTATTTCGTGTTTAATGCACGGATGTTTGAATTAAAACGGACGAAACCAAACGTAACAGTTGGTGTAACATATAACGCAACTATAAGAATAAAACAGTGAATGTTTGCGGCTGAAGGGGGGGCAGGGGTGGCGTCCTTGACTCGGTTTTGACAAACATGTTTACCGAGGGACTGACATATCGGTTTTGGTTACGAGTGATGTACGACACCCCCCCCCCCCCACCACCGTGCAGAGCGGGGAGCATATTCACATACGGGAGCATGTATTCCTGTCGCAGACAATCATTACACGTTGTTGGCTTAATGAGACTGCAATGCTGTTTGCCCAAAGTGCAATAAACTAAATTTTCAAACTGGCACAAAGTACAACTGTCGTTTTATAAACCTATTTGTATTGAAAAAAGTTATTTTTTTACTTGGCAATGAGGAATTGCAATCCAATTGCAATCTTTATGTCTAAAACCAAAATTTCCTAACTGAATTCGAAGGCTAGAATCATCTACTAGTGAGACATAAAAAGCTGTTACTGGAATCGGTCATCACTGTAAGTTGTTAATAAACAATGGTGTTTCTTTCAAATCATTCATTATTATGAATATTTATCCTTTAAAAAAAATTAGAAAGCTAGTTAAATATATTAATGGTTCTTTTCCTTCTCGTTGATCTTACGTGAAGCTCATAGCACCCACTACTGGCACAGTTACATTGTAAGACCGTATGTTTACTTAACGTCACAAATTTCAACCGTCAAAAGGGTTTGAATTATGTTAACAGTTGTTTTACAGGTAACCGTGCTTTACAATTATAACAACATTTAAAGAACGTTCCTGTTTCTGTTTCCTTAGATCACAATGGAGGCTTCGACAATAATGACATACGAGTATTCTGATCATTGACACTAGGGCTACCAAAATATATCATGGCTTAATCTTTCATAGGGGGGAAATGATTAATTTTGGCTCTATTCCTGTCGTTTAACATTTGAACACGTTTTCTTCTTGGCATCGCAATGTGATTATTAACTTAAATAAAACATAATGTTATTAAAATAATAAGCAATATTGAGTCTATTCTGAACTGCAATGACACCAAACATAGTTGAGTCGCACGCAATTTCATAGGCTTTGCATATATATGACCTCTGCTGGTTCGAGTGAATTATATTTCCGAAGCCAATGTTAAGTTTGTTTTGTTGCCACCTTCAAGAAAATCTTTCAAAAAGTGTACATTTATGGCCATTTTAATTTATTCGGGTCTTAGTCTTTTCCTAATAGTAGTAGTTAATTGTTGATTTTGCCTTGTTTCCCGATCAAGAAAATAGTGGTTAAATTAATTAATTGTATGGTTTACACAGCAACTACATTTAACGGATTATTTCAATAAATAACATTTTTTTGCTGTAGTGCAGCTTTGAATGACCACTATAATTGAACAAAACGGCACACTTATCTGGTCAACGAACTTAGTCAAGATATTTACAAGACTAATTTTTGTACCAGTTTCATCATGTTTGGGCGTTTTTGGGACAAACATCCTTTATATAAGGCGCGTTATATAGCATACATATGTATAACATTTGGAAGGGGGAGGGACGCGTTTTGGAGGTTCTGGGAGTCAAGTTCGGTTGTATTGAAATGTTCGGTAAGTGATACCATGAGAACAATTGCAATTGGCTGATTTTGTATAAAAAATCTACCTAAAAACCAGAAGAACACTGTGACACATTAGGTAGTCAGTCACAAACACTTATCACCAATGGAAGCCAAAAAAGGCGTATGTATAGTACAAGTTGATTGGTACTAAATAAGTATACAAAATAACAATAATTTTAGATACCTACTAAAAATCATCACCATACCAAAACAATCAACTTCTTTGGGAAACTTCATATGGAAACTGCGTAGCTAACTAAATATGATAAAGTAATCTAAATGTTAAAATACACTACTACATATTCACGAAATACTGCTCACAATAATACATATCCCAACAGACAGACGTCTTCTGAAGCGTGTGGCTCCTTCAAACCATGATCGGCAGTAACAGTCTCATTCCGACGTGCAAACTGCATGTAAAGAGATTAAGAAGGCGGACATTTTATTTATCAGAAATCTCGTTGGTCAGGGTATAAAATTTGTAGCTGTTAGTTGGAATTTTAAACTTTTAAAATAGATTTTAAATTATATTACTAACGAAACATTGTGAAAAAATCTAATATGAAGTTCAAACCGTGAACTTAATTCCAGCAATACCCAATAATCCTTATTGATGCGGATTAAACAAACATACAGTATAACAACCATTTAAAGTAATCTATTTATACCTTTGAATCGATAGATAAATAACTATAACATAAAACTGTACTAATAAAGTAAATAAAATAAATAATAGTATTAAACGACCGTAAAAACGGTGTTTGGTTGATAGTGTATTTGCATTAGGTAATCCTTACCGCCGGTATGAGTTAAACCAATAATTAATTGAATTACAAATCCAGTTAATAATGCAGCTCCAGGCAGTTATTTAACTCGGCACGTGAGGAAACCTGTGTAGGATTTAGTTCTCGCCTTCTCGAAAAAACAAACATTGAACACTAACATGAGCACTTCGCCTCGGTAGAGTTGAACATGGAACTGCAATTAAGTGAGGGGAAGTCCTGGGTCTTTAGTCGATAACACACTTCCATACCGACTCGATAATCCTGCATCTTAGCTCAAGTAAGTTAGATCCTTTGCTATAGTGCCAAAACAAAATGTTTCAAATTTGTTTAAATGAGCAAATCGAATATTATTTAACGTAAAATACAAAGTTTTTATTAGAACAACTATGTAGTCTAGTTTTAATTTGTTCATGAAAACTAAACCCTGTTTGCGGAGGCAGACGTGGTACTATAAATTTTAAATTCTGGTATTTTAAGATAACACTATTCGTTGCAAATGTTCAGGTAAATTGTTTTTAATTTTTAACTAGATCCAACTAGCATGTATTGTTTGAAAAAATATATCTCGACTGATTGTATATATAATATATCGTTTCACAAAAATATATTATAAGTGAAACTTTACTAATAAATTATTTTTAAACAGCACTATACAACCAGCTGTACAAACATTTTTCAATTATGCTCATTTATATTTTTTCCTTCTCAATTAAAAACAAGATATTACGATTTGTTCAATATACCAAAATCAACATGCCACATATATAATAGTAAAGGTTTACACAGTTATACATATCTGTTTAGATGTACAAATCGCAAAAACAAACTTTCAGATGGTTATAGAGTAAAATTTTGATAATTTACCTATTGTTTGGCTAATACGTGCTCGAAAACCATCTTAATCTATTTATGGTTTTTTATTTTATTTTTGGTTGTTCGAACTATTGATAATACAATGAAATTCATTACCATTGATTTCCAATCTAACATTGGAACTACGTTACTGTTTATATTCATATAAAAATTGCCACATTTATATACTGTACCTAAATATGTAAATGCTAGTTAATGGGATATAAACCATATTTACTATAGTAAAAACATAATCTGCAAGTAGCCAAATAAATATAACATGATTAACATATTTTGGTAGACGAGCATCAAATATGTGGTGGTGTGATTTGACGATAAATGATTGTTACCAACCTGTCCCTAATACACTATGTTATTTATTTTTAAATGAATGCGAACAAAGGTGAGCACCATGAGCATAATTGAGGGACGAGCCGTGGCATTGTTACGATCAGGATCTAATTGTTTCTAAGCAAGACATTTCGTGATGAACAACCTGATGATCATTGGTAACCGAGGGGAAACCTGTAGTTTTACGTGGAAGTTGAACTGCGAGGGTTCTGATCTTGGCTATAATGATAGGCTTCGAACTTCGAATGTCAAATTATATCTCTCCGATCCTCCTCACCCCAGCTGAGTGACCTAGACACATTCACAAGACTTTGTTTCGTCGAACAAGATAATGAGATGTCCGGTGTTTGAGGAATCTGATTCTAATGTCCTGGAGTCTCAAAACACCCCAACAATTCGCTTTCAGCTTTGATATTGTATTTGTTGAGATATATTTTGTTCTGATGGGATTTGTCTTGTAAGTAGTAACAAAAGAAATGGATTGAGAAAATATTAAGGATGATTTATTTTCCGAAATGTTTTATAATTTTTCAAAATATTTGTTTTTGAACAAATATAAGGCAAAACCCCCTTTTTAATTTTTGGGTGTTTCCTTTCAATCATTACACAAAGGAAACAGAATGTGTTTTTTATGACACAAAGTCTAAAGCAATATACTTTTAGTATTAGTTCTACGACTAGATTAGTAATACACATTTTTGCAATTTGAGAACGAATGAGATAAAGTAGCTCGAAGAATAATTGTAGGTCATTGGGACTTACGTTTTATTTAAAGTTTGATGGATTCCGCTTCGGAATTTTGAGGTTACAATTTTAAGTTAGCAGCGTTGTTCTCATAATTATGTAAAATAAACAGCTAGTATTTTGTAATTTAGCATTGTTATTTAAAGGAATTTGTGGTTATAAAGCGTTATTGCATTAAAGAACGTTTTTCTATTGTTAAAACCTTATTCGAAAGTGAGACAAAATTTTACTAACACAGTTCGAGCATTGCGAAATGATTTTGTTAACCGTAACCATCCATCACGTGCGGCGTTTACAAAGCTGATTTAAAAAAACGGGTTCAGTGTTACATGTTTAAATACCATTAAATCAAATACCACACAGGGGCCTATCAGTGTCAAATATCGCTGCAAAAAGTGCAAGTGTTCAAGAAAATACCTCAACATCAATTCATCGTCGTTTCCAGTAATTAAGCGTTTCCTACGGTACAAGGTAGCGAATTTTGACTAAAGATCTGCAGTTGCATCCATGCAAGATCCAACTGACTCAAGAATTGAAACTGGGAGATCATCGACGGAGGCTTGAATTTGTTAACTGGATGTTGGAGAATAATCCGAATATTGACAATTACTGGAACAACCCAATCTTTTCTGATGATGCTCATTTTCATCTCAGTGGTTATGCTAATAAGAAAAACTGCATCTGGAGACTTTAAAATCCTTATGCTATTCACATGAAACAAATAGATCCAAAAAAGGTATCTGTTTGGTATACCTGCGTGATCGGCCCTTATATTTTTTTATATTTTTATTTTGAAAATGCCCGTGATGATGCATTTACAGTAAATGGAAAACGTTATCAGGATATGATAAGCGATTATTTTTGGCAGCAGTTGATATAATTGAGTGGTAATAAAGGTTTACGGGTTGTGGTTTCAACAAGACGGGACCACTTGTCATACAGATCGGGAAAGAGTGCTGTTATTGGACACAAAGTTTCCCGGTCGTTTCGGTGATAACTCCTCCTGGGCTGCTTGAAGTAGAAGGTTTACCTAAACAAGCCCAGCTCGATTTCGGAGCTGAAGCATAAAATCCATACATTTCTACAACTTTACTACTGAACGAGAAAGTAATGGAAATTTTCATCAAACGAGCTGAAGTCTGTAGGACTGCACGTGGCGGTCATTTGACGGATATCATTTCCATGTTTAATGCCAATTTCTACCAAATGTGTCTAAATACAAATATACCAAGTAAATAAACTACAGTGCCTATTATTTCATTGTTAAACATTATATGTTCTTTCGAAAATGCGTAACTATCGTTATGATTTTAACCCAAAATAAAAAAATACCTTATTTTTATTTTAAATTAAGAGAAAAAGGCTAAAACCATTCAGGAGACAGTTTGTTTTTAATTTTAGTCTACTTTCTTATTTTCTCCTATTAGTCTCTTTCCTACCTTAAATGAAGAAAATTCTAAAAAGAATCGTAAAGTAATTCTGCTCTCTTCTTGATCCAATAACCGTAATTCTGAATAATCCAACCATTGAGAATTTAGCATAACAATCTGCTGATTAACTTGTATGTGTTATACTGTAGGCTTTATTTCGCATTCTAAAATAATCAGGCAAAGCTATAACTATAAATTCCTCTCCACCACTTAATCTAAAATTAATAAATATGTTCACATTAAATATCTAAACATAATTCCATCCCATAACATAAGTTGTAAGTTTTAGGGATTTATTAGCTGTTTGGAGCATTTATTTTAAATCTAGCACAATTAATTCATTCTTTTCTACTATTGTTTTCAAAATGGATTAAAATTCTATAATGGAGTCATCAATTTTGTTACTTAAAAACATTCACCTTTTTAAATTTGTATCTTAACGTTATTTATAGCTACTCAAACATAAAACTATTCCTGGGTTTAAAGTATATCTATTATAACACAAATTTTTCAAAAGAAAACGAATGCTTGATTTTTAGTGGAAATTTCCACTGAGAGGACTATTATTCACGGGGAAAGTTTAAGCTACACACAGGGTAGGATCGCTACATATTTAACTCTCTTTCGCTTGAGTGATAGGTCTACTGCGAGGACGATAGCTATAGTTAGTTTTCCTTTATGATTTCCAAAATATACAAAACATAATAGCCTATAAAGTAAGAATTCAATAATAACCATACTTTCACATATTATTTGTAAAGAATCCGTTATGTTGAGGTTTAATCTATTTTTATTTCAACACAATTAATACAGTTTACTAAATATAGTTTTTACTTCGAATGTTCTATTTAATATTCGGAACTGTAGGTTAGAATATTTATGTCTTCCCACAAGATAAGAAACAGCCCCCTGACTGTGAAGGAAGAAACTGTAACGCGACAATATTACTGTGGCATGACAAGCAGTGACTGTGGTGAGGACGGTCTCCCTGAATAAGTGAAGAAGTCACGCAAGTGCCCTTCATATCGGGGATTTACAGGGTATTAGTGAATCTGCTGTTGTTGTCCCTTCGGTTGTTTTATAGAGGCGATATTTTCACCTAGGAAAAAATAGGTCAATACTCACTAGTCACTTCTTGGGTCCCTTCAATATTAACATCTATAAAATGTAAAACAATTTAGACGGAACACGAACGATCGTATTTACAGTTCTATAAGTACTACTGTTTTAAATACTTCTTCAAAGTAGATTTTTGCAGTTAAATTAATACTCTACAGTCTACACTATGAACTATTACACTAACGTTTATTTCCTCCATCAAATTATCAACTTTAGACGGCATTGTATAAGTGATGGACTCCGGCTATGTCACCAATATGGTCTAATATTTATTAACATGTATTGATTGTGATTGAAACTAAGGAATGATACAATTTTATCCTAAAGCAGATACACGCAAGTGTTATTTTTGGCGGTACAATGACAAATTTCATGTATTAACCAACCAAAGGCGACCTTGAATTCTTAAAAATCCTCTCTGCCTTCAAAGGTAGTTGGTATACCATGTAAGATAAGAAATTTATAATACATTTCCCCAACCTGTCCTCAAAATCTGGCTCCCCATGGGATTTGGTTGAGCATTAGGAAATAATTTTTACTGGTCTTATAGGTAACCGTGATGGTACGAGAAAATAGCAGGATAAATAAATTTTAAAAAAATTGAGTTCAATAATATGAGACTTTAACATGCAATATTTTTATTCCTGGAATAAATAAATAGTGGATATTTTGAGAAAGATTTAATATGTAAACTTTAAATTTTAAATTTTGCATCACATTTCAAATCTATATTGTCCATATAGATATTGTGGGTATTACGATTGGTGTACAATCATGGAGTTTGGAAGAGTGCAATTGAAACTCATGACCCACTAGGCTGACACAAAATCTCTTTTGTATACTGTATACTGGAGTTGTATATATTTCTTTTCTGTATAATTGTGTGTCTGTTTGTCTACAAAACATCTCGAGAGCGAAATGAGCTATAGATACTGTATATCATTTTACAATCAACATCTGCCTGTTAAAGGACTCTTAGTGCAGCGTACTCCTTGTTCTAATTATAGTAAACCATCACGACTAGAATCAAACTGTCAAAAACAATCAAAATTTTTAATGAAAGAACTTTTTGACTAAAATTTAAATGTTGACATTTTTAATTGTTCCGTGTTTTAAATGGCTTAGACTAATACTACCTTGACCATTTAAGGAAATATGTGGGCGACTTAGAAAATATAAGTACCACCGAATTATATTTTTATTGAACTTTAAACTTTATACTTAAGTGATAATAATAACTAATATATAATATCCGGTCGTAGTCGACGTTTGTCGCTTTAACAAGACTCGATATGTGAAAGGATAATATGGTGGTGTCATTATTCAAGCTGTCGCTGCGAGCTCTGAAGCGCCCACTAGCAGTGTTTACACGCGGCGTGGTGGAATATCTGACCTGCTGTGGCCGTGAACTGGGGAAATGGATCATCTGGGCAGTTAGTCCGATGGATCTGTCCATACAATAGAATTGGGATAGTTAAATTAAGTCCCTAAAGAACCACAGAACTTGTTCCAAGAAATTTGGTATGTGGTCAGTATAATTATTTTTATTATTAGAACTATTTCCGTGGATCCTTAGAAACGGACCTGTTGATAAGCGGATGTGGAATCAATTTCGTAAAAGTAATTCAATTGAACTATTTTCGTAGCACAGCATCAGTAGAGAGAAGTCATGGACGTACCCGTGAAACTAGGTCTAATTATTGTTGTTACTTTTTCCAATTACCTTTGTTGTTTGCAACAAATAATATCATTTCTTACAGATGAGAGGTTACCAAGTTAGTTTATTTTTATGTCTGAAAGGAATCATATTTTTTATGATTTATCAATAAAACGTAACGACGTGTAAAACTCTACGCACCTTCTTTAACGTATTTGAAAACGTTAAGTTATGGGATACTGCATCCCATATATCAAACAGGTAAGTGGGAACATTGACTTTAGAAACACTACCTAAAACCTGGCAATATTACAATGAGGATCAATACATACCGGTGTCTCACCTCCCCTCCCTCAACAATTAACTTCTGAACGTTGGAAAGTTGTCATACTTCATTGAGAATATGACAACTGATAATATGACAACTGGAGAACCAAATAACCTACTCAGAGGGCAGATTTTAAAGTTACACCTTTATTCCCCAAAGTGAGGGTAGGAAGCAACTCAAATACTTGAAATGAGATGATCCGTCGAGTAATACCTAAAATTAGAGGGCCTTATGAGACCAGATCGATGAAACCAAAAGCTAAATTTCTAATTTAATTTGATTTTTAAGATCTTGCGAATACATTAACAGGCGTAACGTATTAATGATTTAAACCAAATTCTGTAGATGTAATATTTCCAAACATCTACGCAATGCGGGCTATCTCTAGCAATGAAAGTCCTGATAATAGATTGCCAATTCATTCTCGTCAAATCTAGATCTTCATAGTCTTGCCGGTAGATTTAAAAAATTGTTCATCTGACTATTTTAGTACCTCAAACTAGAACATAATTGTCACACACCGTTAAAGTGAACTCAACAAATATTTTTCTTAAAATTTGATAAAAGAAATATCCAAAATAGTAGTGCGTCAACATTTTTTAATATTGTATTTTCTGTTTTAGGTATATTTGGTATATTTCTAAATATATCTATTGATTGCAAAGTATTACAAATGTAAAGAAATTCTCTATCTGTGTGTCATAAGTTATACGGTCGTGATTCTTAACGCATCTTTATGAAACTTGATATAGGCGTTCTAAAAGTGAAATGAAGTCAAGTTCATTGGGAACCTACTGGATCGAAGATAGAAGGGCCAAAACATTGTCCTAAACTAGCACTAAAGACAGGTTCTGGTCGGATAAACTCTAAAATATATTAAAAAGAACGTTCTGTATGATAAATGCTTACCAAGGATGGTTTTCGGCTTCCTTTGTGACAAGGGGTGGAGCCCTAGAATAAAAACCCCAGTTACTCTGAACTCCTTAAGGGTGGATGGATTTTAACCAAGACTGCCTTGAAAAGTTTCTGGAAAAAATTATATACAATTACATAGGGTAAAAGAATTTGAACCAAAATTGGAACAGACGCTTTTATGTGAAAACATTAATCCAGGATAGGGTCTCATCACCAGTGACAAAAGAAAACGGAGAAAATAGTATCAAAATCATTTTATAAATAATTCCTCTATACACCTTGTGATCGGATAAACTTGCACCAAAATTGGAATAAAAAATATAGGAGAAAAACTTGAACATTTTTCTTCAAATTTAAGATCAGAGCACATGGTCAAATATGGTTTCCGTACAACTCATTTACAAAAATTATACATACATTTATTAAATCTAAAGAGTAACTACTTTATATAGAACGCTCTTAGCCATTGTAGCATAAACCCCTCTAAGGCCAAAACTTACTGTCTCTCAGAGCTCATAAGTCACAGCTGTTGTAATCCAGAATCATTTAGAAGTATGAATTTTGCAGATGCCATAGTTAAGGAGCATAAGTACGAAAATAACATTTTCCCAATTCCTTAGAGGACCAGGAACTTTCTGAGGACGAGAACTGATAGACACCGGAAGGTCTCTGGGACTGAGATCTAAATGTGAGATTCCCCGAGGCCTGGAGCTGCTAGAGGCCGGGAAATCCCAAGTCGCCGGGATCTCATAGTGAATCAGGTAGGTTTACTTTATATTCTAGAGTCTTATTGATAAATATAATTTTACTATGCAGTCTCCATGTATAACACAAATACTTCTTTCATAAAATAAAAAACCCCTCAGATTCATAACAATACTTTTACCACTTAAAAAGAAATAATAAACTATTAATTGAAATATATATAAAACATAGCTCATAAAATTATAAATAGCTATGTATAAATTACAGAGAACGTTCTTAATTTAATGAGGCCTACTATAAACCATTTGTAAGTTTTGATTATTAAATTTGTACTTTCGAATATAAAATTCAGGCTGTACCTGTAAATTAATAAAACTTGTTGTCTTTTTCCTAAGCACAATCAAATTAAATACTCAGATATCCAAACTCAAATGGATTTTCTTATTCACAACCGCTCTACAAATTGCACTACTTGCCAGTTATATTCACTATCTCCAAATTATGACCTGTGGTCTATGTGAAGATTGCTACTTATAAACACAATCTACTCGTGACCTAAACGTATTTGGTTTATTGTATTTACTTCTATTGAATTTGGGTTTAATTTCGTATAGTATACTATTAACAATCAATATAAGACACCTGCTCCACTGCCGAAGCGGGTCCATAGCAGACAAGCACTCTGCACCTGCGGCCTGTAGCTACTGTAT
Organism: Homalodisca vitripennis; assembly: GCF_021130785.1. Lineage (NCBI taxonomy): Eukaryota > Metazoa > Arthropoda > Insecta > Hemiptera > Cicadellidae > Homalodisca > Homalodisca vitripennis. The sequence goes on along the minus strand of NC_060208.1, from coordinate 128,335,297 downwards.
TCTCTTTGTGACCACTGTTATGCTAAAATATCGGCTTTTACAAAAATGTTACCTTTCTGTTTCCTCTGGCTATTATAATGTGTATACAACTTATTAATAGTCAATAAATAGCTAATTATAACAACACACTCCTTACCTTACATAATAAGAAGGGAAATTACTAAATACTCGCATGATAAATTCCAGTGTATGTTTTCTGCCCTAGAAAAAAGTATTACAAGGCCAAAATAAAAGACATAAGAGGCTTGTACTCCACAACCTTTAACACAATTATTTGGTTTAAAAATTTATACTTATGTGAATATTTTCTGAATTCACATAGGTGTCTTAAATTTAGTGAAGCTCATTACACGAGGGGCTGGAAAAATTTCATTTCTGTATGTCTGTCCGCACGATATCTGGATAACGACCTAACGAACGGATTTGAAATTCTGTAAAAAGCTTCATTTTCATGAAGGCAACATCAGGTTCGATGATTGTACATGTTATTTCATGGAATTTGGGTAAACTTTAGCGAACATGTTTACATTGGTCTTATGTATAACCATAATGGTAACGAAAAAAATTGCAGAGAAAATTCTAAACAGATCACAATATTATGAAACTTTAACATTTGGTATAGTACCACAATGCAGCCTAACTGTACATACTATGCTATAGCTATAAACTTGAAAACCTTATGCAACTTCAGCGAAGGCTGACGGGACACGTGATGTAGCATATTCCAACTTTGTGCTTGTAGTGATTACCATACAATCACAAAATATAAGGAACTGTACTTTAAAGTTATTTTAAAAACTCGTTTGAAATAGTTTTTGACGACAAAGCTAGATTATTATTCGCCTGAATATTAGTACCTTTTAATGCTAAATTCTAGCGTAACCACTACAGTAAATAAATTAGATGGTTAACTGTTTTGTTTTAAATAGAACTCTTGAATAATGACGTAACATAATTTTTATATATAATGAAATAACCATAATTTTTAAAATTACTGTAAGGAGTACAGCTAGCCGACTAAACTGGCGGCTATCTTGATTGTAGCTCCATAACATCTATGTTAAACCTCATTCACTCCTATGACCTCATTTCTAGTTGTAGAACTATTAGTTACGTCTCATTTTAAATATACAATTAATACGCATCCAAACTCTTATTGTTTTTCAGTATTTTTAAATATTATTAAAAATGGTCAAACATATTTAACCTTAAACGTTTGAATATTCAAAAATTATGAGACATCTTTCATAACGCTATTATAGATAAGAGCGTAGAAGTACACAAGTTTAATATTGTTCTTATGGGGGGAAACCCAAGGCGTGATTTTCACAACACCCGCCTCAAAAAATAAATACAGAGACTTGAAAAATAGCTTTTACGTTTCAACATATTAATCAGAAGGTTAAACACAACGTAATTTCTCTTAAACAAATTGATTTCCCCTCAGAAAGAAAGTAACCGTCAGCAGCATTAGATTTGATAGAGATTGTAATGGGAGCGGTTTTTTCAAAAGGGGTTGAAAATATCAAACAATATTTTTGTTCTCAGATCATTCTTTTTCCTTAAAAAAATATAGTAAACTCAAAGTCAGCCAGCCATATGGTGACTGACTAATGGGCTGAATATTGCAACATTTATAGTTTCTTTACCACGTTGGCTGACGTTAAATAACTATTACTTACGTATCTATCGATTCTATCTAGCGCAGTGAATATATTTTATTTAAGTAAGGATACATTTTAAGTACTGTATAATGTATAGAAATCCAATTATTGTTGTTCTGGATAGCTGCATGACGTATTGGGCATATTGTACGTTTATTAGGTTTGCATGTGCTGCTTTATATTTCAACGTATACATAATTACATCCCGTTTTACAATTCTGAATCGATATTGGTTTTAATGATCTGGAGGGTGTAGCCTAATGCTTTGTGTTTATTCTAACCTATGCCATATTTCAATCTTTCCAAAAAAAGTTTTTAATATGATACCTATTTTTATGTAATATACTATTCAATAATAACATTATTTTTATATTGTCAGAAATTAAATTTCTCCCATAAGTTTTATTAGGAGACACAAAACAATCGGTGTTTTTCCTGTGTGCTTTTCCTATACCTTTTGCCAACTATCTGTTAATTAAACGGATTGTTATTTAGGGCGGGGCAACCAGGAAACATATAGATCTACCTAGATATACTTAAAGTGTAAACATTACAGGTAGAGGATAAACATTCATAAACTAATTACAAACTAGAAACACACCTGTCGGTAAGCTGTTATTAATCATGGTGTTCGTTTTTTACTAGGTGTTTACTCGCCGTGTGTGATATTAATTAGCTAATATGTGCACAATAAACTGTTAATTACGCTTAGTGCAATAGTTTTTTTGTTCTGCAACGTACTTATAAGTCAAAAAACCGTATTCGTATCGTAATTGTATCTCTATACACAAACATACATTATTTTTTGTTTTTTTACGTTACGTTATAAAGTGTATTTTTATCGAGGCATTGATACATTGTTACACTTTTAATATATTGTCATATAGGCATTGGATAATATTGAAAATTATTCAATTTATTATATAAAGAGCCATGTATTAAAACAAATTACACTTGTTGAATATTTCTATTATTTTTTTAATTTAAATAACATTTAATACATATTCTAAAACAACGTAGCTAGTAAACTTACTAGGTTTTACTATTAATAAAATAGACAGTAATAGCACTTTACTTTTGTCAGCCTCTTTCAAAATGTTGTGATGGTCTAGAAAAGAATTTTTGTCTAATGAAATAAATGTTACATGACCTACCAAGTTTTAATAAAAGAATTTAAACAGCATTATAAGTACCACTAAGTGAAATACTCTTTGTATTTCTGTTGTATCCAACACTCAGATTTTCTTGTAGCGTTAAAAATATGTTATAAGCTGTATTTAAATACATCTTTAAATAACAAAATTTAATAGTCTGGTTCTTTACCTTAATGTAAAATGTATGTGATCAAACATTGTTACGTCTTTAATAAATATAGTATAGGATGAAGCAATTTTATAGGAGTGTTATTCCCAAAACCAGAATATAACTTGGCTTCATTGAAATATTCGCTTTTAAAACAATCTAGAGTATGAGAATTGTCTAGGTTTAGTCAATACAAATAATTATTTTGTAAAAGTGACAATTTCTTTTTTCTTTAGTGATTATCATTAACTTGTGTTCATAACAGACTTATCTCCTGCACATAAGTTTTGGTAGATCCTTTCACTGTTACAAATATACTATTCCAGGACCGAACTGTGATACTGCGGCCAGGAGAGATTACAGGTCCGCCCGCTTGGCCTGTTAACATCTCTTATCTTTATAGACTCCCACCTCGCAAAAAATTAAGTAGCGGGTCCCAAAAGCGAATCCATGTATACATCGTCCTTCTCGTCAGAGGTAATAAATACGTAAAACCTCCTTGTACATAACTCCTGTTCGCTTTCCATTGGCAATACAACTTCTGTCTTTCAACCGGTCGGTTTGTACGTCTTTATCACGTGTACTATACATTTTGAGTACATTTTAATGCAATTTCAACAGATACATTAGATATAAGGATGGCATTGGCGTACTACTGTGAGCAAAAATTAAAAGAAACTTTGAGAGGGAACAGATAAAAAAATAAGAAATTATAAAGTACAAACAGTTATTTAAAACACTTTAAATTAAAACTAAATTTTAATGATATTTTACAACATGATTAGGTTTTAATATTAGTAAAAAACTAAGTATTTGAGTGAACAAACGCAACTCTGATTTCAACAAACTCATCCTTAACGTATATGCGTAGCACTTAGTTTTTTATTAACTGACTCTACCCAACCTTGTAATATAAGAGACATTAAATAGACACACTCTCTAACTCTATACAAGAATATGCAAGATCATATAAGATCACATAAGAAAGGAGTTTTGTCCACCACCATTGTGAATGATTTTTCTTTAAACCTGGGTTTAATGGATAAATAAAATATTTAGTTCTGCCCAATAAGAGCAAAATTTTGACTTTTTTGGACAGTTATTAAAAATGTTCGTCTTCCTTTGTCTCGAATGAAAATATGAAATGTATTATTTTAAAGATATGATTGATATACATCCAATTTAGATTTTCTCGTACAATTCATATTTTTACAGTTTTAACAATGGAGTTCAAACAGTTTGACCATTTTGTCAGTAATCGATAGCAATATCTAAAACACTAAAAACTGCTGGGGATGATATTTTCTTGGATGAAACAAAAAAAGTAACACGATCGTGGTTTAACATAGTTTTCAAAGAAGTAAAAACAAAACGACCTGCACAGCAGCCGCTTTTCAGTAGTAGTCTTGTAAAAATTCGTACCAGATTTCAATATTTCTTACAAAATGTGCTTGGAAACAAAACAAGACCTGAATTACTTTTAATCTTATATTTAAGCTACCTAAATGAATATTTAAAATCACAACTTCCGTAGCTGGCTTCCGGAAAGGAACTAAACTTAAAAGGTTGTGCAGAATGGTGTGGGAGTGCCGCGCGGCATGGCCGAGCCTATGGCTCTGTTGTCTCAACCAGTTCACGGGCTTCGCTTCACGGCTAATTGTTTTTGTTTACTCTACTTTTCCAACGCGTGGGTTTTCCATTTCTGACTTGAGTACTTGCCATAAATCCCCAGACCGTGTTGGTCGCCTCTGGTGCTATGAGTGATATATTGTATACATTTAAACTTTAAAACAAAACACCGTTTAAAGCCACTTCGGCTCTTTGCATACAATTTATCATTTACCTGTAGACACTTTAAGAAAGTATAAATTATATTTGTAAATTGGGCACCCCTTTTTCTGTATGAAATATTCATACTTCACATATTACGCCGGAAACGAAAACATCCAATTGAGCTTGTCAGCTGGTCTTAACGATTATGAGTAGATTACGCGTATAAGAGATGTGACATCAACCTTAACAATATAGCTACTTATCAACAGGTTTCATCTGAAGCATGTAATTAATTTACGGAATTCTGCTTTCATTATCGTTTTGTTCAACTTTAAAATTAATTGAAATTATAATCGGACTATAATAAACTTAGGCGATACTAAGATGTTACATTGGTATAAATATCAATGTGTTCTTAACAGAAGGTGTTGTGAGAAGTGTGCATAGTAAAAGGTTTATATGTATTTTTAAACTTGATTGGAAGGTCGTTTATCTCGTAGCTAAGTCAGCTGATTTCTCTCTCCCAAACATTACTTTCCCCGTTTAAAGTATGTTTTCCCCAGTGTAAACATATCTTTCCCTGTATAAACAATTGAAGATTCCTTTATCTGTCTTCACAATCCTATGTTCAATCAGCTGAATTTGAACACAAAATGAATGATAAAATAGAATTAGGTTTCTTTATGGATGAATAACTAATAGACTATGTAACGTCAGATAATCTTTTAAACGAGTTTATGTACATTTTTGCATCGTAATAGAAAGTATCGTTAAATAATCGTCCCGAAAGTTATATTAGGGAACTCGATGACATTTCCCGATTAAAAGTAACAATGGACCACGTTTTAAGTCTAGTGGTGAAATGTACTATTTCGTCATTAAGAATAAAAGTGGGTTGTTTTCTGTATGCAATCATGGTTTACGAACAAGGCGTATCCAAAGTCGGAAATATTATTAAGCGCCTAAGACACGTTTGCTCCAAGTGGTGAACAACGGTTTTTATCGTAAGGGAAACAAAGTTAAAACCTAAACTTTTATCCTTTTCTAAATAGCACGTAAATTTCCGGTGGCAAAACGATTCTGATCGAGAATCTTCTAAAAACCTTAACAAAACACTGACATTTTCCAAATATGCAATAAAACAAAGAAAATGCCATAAGTAATTAGATAGATTTAGCTGTAGACATTAATTAATAAAAATACAATGGCTCAAATTCAATACTATCAGTCAAAGAGGAAAACTAATAAGATGTTAAATTTTACTAAGAAAAACAAATAGATGTTAAGATTTTGTAAATAGTAGGCTATTATTTTGGGAAGGCCATGTAAGAGATATGACATGTCTGTTATCCAATTTTTATGTTATGGAATATTGTTATCCCGGGGCTCCTATGATTATTCTGTTGGATAGTCTGTACACCACGCAGAAAGATTTAGACGAGCAGGATGCTGTAATAATCGTAAAAGGTACGAATAACACCACTGCTGATCACATACTCACGTGTGACTGCTAGCCTTTCACACATAGTAACCAATTTTAAATGTAAAGTTGTTGCATCAGAAGTCCCCATCCGGATTTCACTATTCCTTTTGTAGAATGTGGAGACTTCAATGTTGATATTTTAAGGGAACCAAAGAAAACAATTTATGGCTTAATGTAATTAGATCTGTTAATGGTCAAGTACGTATCCCATTAATAACTAATAGTAATAGTATATCTAATAGTAGTTATAAACATAACAATTAATTAATTCTTCTCTAAAACTTCGGCAGATGTTTTGAAGGCACTTACTCCTCTTCTACTTTAATTCTTTCTTTGTCATTTTTATTCCCTTGCTTAATCATACCTGTGCGAAACAAGAAAAACAATCCCAGTCGTACCAAACCATAGATGAAAACAGGATTATGATATCATGTGTACGCAAACTAGAACTTTACTTAATTTAGTAACACGAATAAGACGAATTTAAATATTTTGAGATATAAGTCAATGTTGCGTTAAATTTTCCTTCTACAAAAAATAATTACAACAGCAGTTTTATTAAAGACAGAAGGGATGTAGTCAATGCATCTTGAAGTGTTTTAAGAGGCGAATTTGTTCTATCAGTATCTTTAATTCCCATTCCAATGATAGATCGTAGGAAAACCGTTTGAAACCCAATAAAAATACATCTGTTAACTTATTTCAAAACTAATATTAGTCTTTATGAATTTCACGTGCCAGCCACGTGTGAGGAGGTTATGAGGGCGATATCTAAATGAAAGAATTAAAATCCAATGGCTGGGATGGAGTCACATTGGAGATTTAAGAGAAATGTGTTCGATTTAAGTTATAAATAAATAATTGATTAAAGATATTTTTCCCCGAAAGCCTCAAACCGTCGATTGTTCGTCCAATCTTAACGAAATGCTAAGACTCGTACATATAAAATTAAAGGCCGATTCCCTTGATTCCTACCTTTTAAAGGTGTTTGAAATCATAAGTCTGTCTTCTAAATCTTCATTTTCTGTCTAACAATCTTTTGACTATCTGTGCGTTTTGATTTAAGATGGGGTTTTAACAACTCATGTCTTCGATGAGGTAATAGAGGCGGTTATGGACGGGTTGGATGGCGGTGCTATATACTGGGATCTGTCCAAGGCATTTCATTTCATTCCATAAACCATTTAGTTATTGTGAGAACATTGCAAATGTATTAGGTTTGGGAAGTGGAGCATTGTCTTTTGCTTTATCTTATTTATCTGGTAGGAAGTAGTCAAATCGAGAAAAATACCGTAGCAATTAGCTGCCGATTACTCGATTGTTTTTCCGACGTAAAGGAGCTGCAGAAATCTATGAGTGACACATACTTAGGTCTTGACAGATGGTTTTTGTCAAATAAACCTTCATTTCAATGATAAAAATACAAAAACTATGGTATCTGTACTCCTTGGTAGTTTTAGCTCTTAGGATAATGAGATACGTCAATCAGTTTCTGCTCATCTTTTAGGGTTATGAAAGGCTGGTGATGGGTTCGGAGGCCTTCGCCTGATGAAAATTAAACGGAAACGAGGAACCAAAAATCGTGATCACAGCAGTCCTTTCTTCAGACATCTCTATATCTTAACACGTACAATTATTTACATCTATGGGGTGTTGTCATTCTTTAAAAATAATCCTCCGTTTTTTCAAGACTGTATTTCTCAGCGTTCCTGCAACACTTGTAACAAGGACGACAAAGTTTTCCTTATTCACAGGCTTACTCTTAAAGAGTAGTGCATTCACTATTCCGCTTTACGGAAATGAACTATTGAGAGCAGCAACGTTTTTCTCAACAATATGAAAGTATTTTTCGTTGAGAGTTGACACTACTCTATACGTGAGATCCTGATGGGGTATACCTGATGGGGTTTAATAAGATTCTTTTAACTGTGTTATACTTTTATAATTCCTTGTGCTTATTTTATTAACAAATGTTAACGACGAAATACAAACCATTTATTCAATTCTACTACATAATTAATAGGCATAGTCATAGTCATGCTGTAAGTGTACCTGTAAAACAGTTGTTTTTGTGTTTACTTTTACTGAAATAATAAGACAGTTTGAGGTTAGCACACTGAAAAATCGTGAATTGTGTGCCAGCTGGATATGTCTGTTATAAGGTAACGATAACACTCTTTATTAATCAGCTTAAGTATAAAAGGCAGCTGTTATTCTGCAGTATGATATTCATTTATATCCCCAACTTTTCCTAACGAGTGGTTTTACGTGCTATCTAATGTGATTTAAAATATGTAACAAAATGCCGACTAAATTTAATTAAACTACTTACTTAACACATAAGTTCCTCAAGTGTCCCTGTCAACTATCTTTAGGAGTAAACGTTGTCTTGATGACTGACTCTATATAGACGGATAATTACAACCCAAATGGTAGCTCGAAGCCATATAGTTTTCTTCTGATTATACTGAATAATAACTTTGGTTTATTACCTCTTCAGAAAAGTTGGAAAACATGAGATACGATCTTTCTAGAGAAGGTGACTTGATCGCTGACTCGTAGATCTGCGACATATCTCGCTCGGTAATCCGGTATTTTACGAGACCGTCAATCCTCGGATGACAGAACGCTGTCAGGGTTAGTCAAATGTCCACATAAAGATAGCACTGTAATTTATTTCTTCCTGTAAAGCTCTCATCTCGAAATGGTGAAAAGGTTTTACAGTTTATAGCGCTGCTAAAGGTGCTCAGAAACGTCTATAAGTTGTCATTGGCGTCCACGACTCTTTATGTTGATGTATACGTTGGATACGTTTGGATTTAATAATGGTTTTTATTGCACCTAAAGAACGGTTTGTACAGTATACTATAATCCTAACAATACTAATAATTCTACTAATGTATAAGGGAATCGAAACGTGATACACATTTTGCAAGGTGCGCTATGGAACCTTAAGTATTACACCATAGCTGGTTATTTGAATATGTTTCCAGCACTGTTATGTGTATTGTATTTCTTGTTAATATACCCATTGTGAGTATATGGTGGTTTTTATACACATAATGGACGAATGTTCCCAAATTCCGTACATACTGCCGGAGATTCCCAAAGGCCCAGATCTCTTAGAGGTTATTCCAAAAGCGAATTCTTAAAAAGCTTTTAATATCTGGTGTAACCATATACAGATATTCTTAGTCAGTTCCTCTACGATAAAAATTGACAGCTCTTAGATCAATCAGTAAATAAACTGCCCTAAAGATTGAAAGTTTCTAGAACGTAAATATAACACATGGTAATCCCAGTAATTGAAGGTTGCAAAATTTGTAAATTATTCACAAAGTGTTAAAATTACAGTGTTCCAACATGAATAAAAAGAAAAAAATACATATGTTTCTCAGGGAAACGATCACAGAGCAATCCAAAGTCAAAACCTGATACTACCATTCCCGAACCTAGTGCAACACTGGTGAGTTCTGTTGACTGGTACTGTTCACAGAGAGGCGTCTAGATGTGATAATTATCAGGTTGTAATATTCCTCATTGATATTTATTTTATTGAGACCTCTCACCACAACCTAAAACTGTTTAAAGCGGCTAAAACGCGTTTATATGATGAATAACTGTAAAACTGCTTTTATATTATTTTGTTACTGGTGAATGGAAAATAATACATAAGGTAAATGCTATATATACAAATAAGCATGCCGCATATGAACTAATTAAAACGCAACAACTGAAGAGCAGTATTTTTTTATTTAATTAAACAAAATAAAAACCATTTAATTTAAAAATATTAAGTTTTTATTCAACTGTGATATTCAGGCACCAAACATTTTGTAGTTTTTTTTATTGTAATTTTTTACGGTAAAATTGTTTTCTAAAAGTTGTATTCTGAATTCTGATATCAAAGTTTAAAAAGATAATAATTTGCAATGAGTGCAAATGTTTGATTTATTTTTGCCATGAAGTTAACTTCTAATGAGACAATTCGTAAAAGTTACTATCCATAACTGTTGAACTATAAATAGTAATACCAACTATGAATATTAATATTAACTTTTGAACTTTCGACTCTTACGTCGTGCTAGAGTTAAAATACATTCATCTTTGAAAGGAGATAATATTCAAGGGACTAGTTATTAGGTATTTAATTCCTCTTAAGTACTATTTTTAGTAAAGTTTATTTGATTTTAAATTAGTTTTTAATATGGGTATTTTGTTTAATTAATTTGTGTTTTTTGCGTTTTTATTATGTTTATCTATTTTAATAAAATTGTATTGTTTATTCCATTACCTAATTTTGTCCTAAGTTTGTAAATAAGTATAATTTAATAAGCATAATTTCTCTGATATCATTATTTAAGCTATAATAATTGTTGCTTTGCGACATTAATCTATTAATGTACTGTTATTAAGTTTTAACACGGTTTCTTATGAGCGTTCTATTATTGTTTGTACTTAGTAAATTATTGGTTTGTATTTAATGTATCAAGTATTCTAACAAAAAATTTTTGTAGATTGTTGGAATCGCTTGTTAAAACAGTGTTATAATAAATTATTTAAAACTAAAAAAGTTAGGTACGTGATTACACCAAATAACTTTTTTTTAAAAAAACTAGATTAAATTGTAATAAAAGAACTTAGTCATTGATCTATTCAAATACACCGATACTGGGAACGATGAAACACCGATAATAATCAATACCGGAAAACCAGCAAACTAAAACTAATAGGGAAAACACTGTAGTAGGTAGTTACGTGACTCATTGTTATTACTCGTACTTGCAAGTGACAAGTGGAAACTGCACGTCACGTCGTCTGCTAGTATTGTTCAATACTTCTCAAGATATGAAACTATAAACAGATTATTGTTAAAAAAAATACTATCACTATTAAAAACTGTTATGTGACCTAAATTATTTATTTAAGAATAATTTTGTCCGATGCAAAGAATAAATTATATTACTGTTATGGGCGTTTGCCATGGTACTTTACATTAAGTCGGTGCGGTGTGTATTCGTTTGGATTAAATTATATTATTCAGTTATAAGTCCTCATATCAGAATATTTGTTGTAAACAAACACATTCCTTATACAAGTGTACATGGTTTATGGGTAGTACAAACCTTCAAGATATAGGATTGTGTCATTGTTAGTATCAGTCTGAAAAACAAATCTTACCGCCCCTACATATTAAGTTAGGCCTAATGAAGCAATTAATGTGTAAAGGCTCTTGATAAGAACGGACCATGTTTTGTCTACATAGGAAGAAAACTGCCTCAAATAAGTACAGAAAAACTTAAAGCTGGAATTTTTTATGGGCCACAAATCAGACTACTTACAAAAGATCCGGCTTTTGTTCAGTCAATGAATGAAATCGAAAAAAAGCTTGGCTATCATTTGTTGATGTTATAAAAAAATTCCTGGAAAATCAAAAAAGTGACAAATATCTTATCTAAAAAACCAAATAATCACGATTGAAATCAATAAACTCCACGCTTGGCTTCAACCGGTGAGAGCAACAACAATATTGTTGAGTGGTCCGTGTTACTAGTGGCTGTGCAACCAAGGGAGTAGTAGAATACAAGTACAATATCAGCCCTCAGAGAAGACGACCTTTACCATTCATGTTTTACTGGACTTTACTATAGTTCATCTTCGTGGGTCAAGAATAACCAAATAAGTCAACATCCGTTGGCAAGTTTCATAACGTACAGTATAATAGCCCTAACTTCGCTTAATATCTCTTGCAGATTCAGATTGTGTTCCAATTGATTGAAAGACATGTATCATAATGAATATGATATAATGATATTAATTAATATAATGATAATGATATTAATTAATATAATGATAATGATATTAATTAATATAATGATAATGATATTAATTAATATAATGATAATGATATTAATTTTTACAAGTAGCTGGTTTAAACCAACAATAGAGCTTTTAGCGTAAAGTTTAAAACTCTAGTCTACATTAAATATATATTATTTGAGAAAATAACGTATTTATGGATATTTACCACTATTATTAATCCTTATGACAAAAGGAAGTTTGGCGGTCAGGGCATGTTTGTTCATTTTTAATCTTACTGTTTAAGGTTTGATCACTTCCCACACTTGCAATAAAAACTGTGATGGAGGAAATGGTTTACTGCAATTTCAGTATTCCAAAACAACTTGGATCAAAATATTTACTGTAAATGGATAAAAATCTACTGCATATGTGCCTCATACATTCACCACGCGTATCCAATGTCTATAACCTTCAATCAGCAAAGGAATATGACAATCTACTTGCCATATGTAGTCTCTTTCACGTAAATGGTTAAAACAATCAATACTACTCATCAAACTGCATACGTGCCTCTTATACGTTTGCCACTAGAGTATCCAGTGTCCATGACTTTCAATCACCAAAGGAAGATGACAATCTACTTGCCATATGTTGTCTCTTTCACTGTAAATGGTTAAAACAATCAATACTACTCATCAAACTGCATACGTGCCTCTTATACGTTTGCCACTAGAGTATCCAGTGTCCATGACTTTCAATCACCAAAGGAAGATGACAATCTACTTGCCATATGTTGTCTCTTTCACTGTAAATGGTTAAAACAATCAATACTACTCATCAAACTGCATACGTGCCTCTTATACGTTTGCCACTAGAGTATCCAGTGTCCATGACTTTCAATCACCAAAGGAAGATGACAATCTACTTGCCATATGTTGTCTCTTTCACTGTAAATGGTTAAAACAATCAATACTACTCATCAAACTGCATACGTGCCTCTTATACGTTTGCCACTAGAGTATCCAGTGTCCATGACTTTCAATCACCAAAGGAATATGACAATCTACTTGCCATATGTAGTCTCTTTCACGTAAATGGTTAAAACAATCAATACTACTCATCAAACTGCATAGGTGCCTCTTATACGTTTACCACTAGAGTATCCAGTGTCCATGACTTTCAATCACCAAAGGAAGATGACAATCTACTTGCCATATGTTGTCTCTTTCACTGTAAATGGTTAAAACAATCAATACTACTCATCAAACTGCATACGTGCCTCTTATACGGTTGCCACTAGAGTATCCAGTGTCCATGACTTTCAATCACCAAAGGAAGATGACAATTCACTAGCCATATATTGACTCTTTCACATTATTTATGACAGCAAATTGCAGGTTTGAATAATTTTGTTCGCCACAGGATCTATTTAATTCAAACTCTGTAGTTCATAACTGAATCAAAAGCGCTTTCTGGTAATAAATTGTCCGGTGATTGTCCCCATTACGTCGATCTGATGTTGATTGAATGTGTCGGCGGGCACGTTTAAAATGATCTGCGATGCCAGAGGGATATCTGCAGGTTTCGGGCTTCTGTATTATAATGAGGAATCGAGCCCGCTATAATTCTGGACTTGGGGCTATGGATGACGTAATCACCTTGTTCGGCACTGACCGATGTTTGAATGAATGATCGTCTGATATATTAGTAAAGCAATTTTACAAATTATGTATATTGTAACACAGTGTTAGTCTAATATATTCAAACTTTGCTTTCAACTGATGAGAAAACAAAAATGTATTTGAGGGAAAGCATAAGGCTTCCTGATTTACTATCAATATATTTACCATTCCGCTATAGCGATAATAGAGGTGAATAATACACAATGTTTGTACGAGTTTACTTATCAATTGTTTTCAGTTAGAACAACCTGAATAATTCCAGTAATCCAGGTTGTATACGTTCTTTAATTTATAATTTACACAACCGTCATATCTTTTGATTTATTCTCACAGGAATCCTCGGGTATCATTTGCATCACTAAACAATACTTTACTCCCATGGAATAAATTAATTTATTGCTATGAAACACAAATTTATTACACTTTTTATATTTTTCAATATAAAATGTTAGTATAATTAATAGTCTACTTATATTTGAATAATAAAAAACAATACAAATTTGTGCTTCATAATTAAATTACCTTAATTTTTTATGATTTATTTCACAACAGGTGTACTTTTATTGCATATGAAAAGTATTATTAAATACTACTCTGATGTTAACAACCATATTCCCCAGAATTTGTTTTTCACAATTAATTTATTCGAAACTGTAAACAAAACAATCTAAATTAAATAAAAGTACTGTAACTAGGTTAACTGTGTGTATTCAGAATAATAAACAACTAACTCAATCTTACAGTAATGCATAGAAAACAATGTTTGTTAACTGACAACAGTATAGATCATATATTTTATGTGAAAGACACTTGATTAACATGAATTATTTACTGTTGTTTTAGTAAAGGAATAAGTCCTAAAACAACAGATTTAAAAATAAATTTATTAAAAAAATATTTTAATCTAAACTATTCTTAAATGAACCAAAAATATGTATTTAAACTCTTTTGCATCGTAAAACTGCAAATAAAACAATAGACGTGAGATATTCTTGAGCTGCCCATTATTCAAATTTTGTATTGTTGGCTTATTCCCTGAGAACTTAATAATTTGTTTATTATTCAACTGAAATAACTTTTGTGTTGTTATTTTTTCATAAAATCCATTAAAAGTATTATCGTTGTTATTTTTTAGTAAAATTGCTGATGTTTAATATATTCACAGTTAAAAAGCATTAATGTCCACCATTTTTAAAGTATTGCAGATAACATGATAATATTTTTGTTGGAACTGGCCTTGTTACCATAAACATTAGGGCCAAATTTGGTAGGATTTAATTTATCAATTTTAAGACACTATTTAAAAAAAAAGACATACAGACGGACATATATTACACTCTTTATAGTAATATAAAGAGTGTAATATAAACACTCTTTATATTACTAATAGGCCAATAATGAAGAATAATAATTAAAGTTATCGATAATACTTTGTTACACTATTAGCGTATTAATATGGAAACATACCAAAATATCAAAATTCTTTCTTAATGCAAACGAATGTCTTACTATTAATTAGTAAGTACTGATTTTTGTAATGATTTATGCAACTCCTGAGAATATTCTGGACCTTTTCTCCTCTGTGAAACATATCAGTTTCAACCCTGAACTCATTGGTTAGCCTCAAATGTAACCGAGACGTAAAAGGTCCCAATTATCCTCAGAAGTTTGGACAGATTTATTTGTTCGGTCTCGCTCTTATGTAAAACACTCAATGAATAATGCGGGCCAAATTACAATATTGGAATCAGACAAACGGACGGCCATGGTCCTCCTGGAGACATTGAGCGTTTCCAGGAACTGGAAAAGTCCTTGCGCGTAGTGAAGTATCCTTGGTTTCTCCTTTGAAGATTCTGGGACAAAAGCAATAAGAACAGAATAGCTTCTTGGAATATGATCAGTGATCTCTCCATTCATATCGAGAAGAGCTGGCCTTTCTAGTCAGGTGGTACACAGATGGGTACTGTAATCATTTTAATATTCTTTTGGTCTTCTACCCTACAATCATGGAAAGTTTAACACATTTCTTACAAACTAATTTGTTGCCCGTTCTTCACAATATTGTATATGATTTTTTTCTTACGAACTAGGACTCATACCATTCTCGAAGTGTGCTCGTTTTATTTATTGTCAATTCACTTTAAATACTTATTCATTAGTCAAATGCATAAAAGCATTGATGACGAGCGACTACGATATTCTCAAAAAAGATTGTTCCTGTATTTGAACTCGAACTTCGAGCGGTGTTTTCATGGTAACCCTCGTTTATAGTGATGTAACTCTTATTTGTTGGAGTTGAAAGAGTAATAGGTTTTGTTCATTAAATTTCATGAAGGTGTCAAAATAATATTACTCTGAAATATTACTTTATCTACTTTTATGTAGTATATTACATTTTATAAACATTCCATTTAGTAATTTTGCACTCTTCACTGTAACTGTAGAATTGCTCTAAATTCTTTTTTTTATTAAAAATACAGTTTATACAGTCAAATGTCTGCAATAGAATATTGCCTTGATAATTCAGTGACCACATCTAGCATTTTAGCATTCACCTGCTGATTTACTTCACTTGTAATAGAAGAGCAACAATGTTTCTTCAAAGCATATAGGATTTATACGCAATTAAAAAAAACGTTAATGGTTGTAAAATATTAATTGTAGTAGAGATTAAATAAAAAATATCCTAAGATTGTTCTTAGAAATCTTCTAAGTTCTTCTTTGTCTCTTTCTAGTAATCATTACTGTTTCGGACTCTGGAGCAGTAAAAACCTTAATGGCCATTAGTCATTGAAAGCCGACAACTTTATAAGGTATAATGGCCGCGCTATCTTTACACGCGAGTTTAAACTCCATAAAACATGTCTCGTCTGAAGGATACGTCATAATTCCCGCCCACTCTCTTTCTCTTGGAGACAATGAGAGACTCACTCGACCTTGTATCTTTCTGTTCTAAAAAACTTTACAACATTCACCTTCTCCTTTACACGCGAGTTTAAACTCCCCGCCCACCTTCTTGCTGCTAGAGATAATGAGAGACTCATTAGACATCGTATATTTCTGTTGTAAAAACAATTATAGTATTTCCCTACTTTTTGACACTTAAAATGGACATTAAACTTATTTATCGTGGACATTACTTAACAGTGTTTACTCTGTGTCCGAATCAGAATTGTATGAACTGTGAGTGAGTAAGATGTTCGAATACGCGTATTAACCTTAAATGGAACCATTCGGGAAAAACCCGGAATCCTAACTACATTCTCTCTTGAAAATGTATGGATTGGCGCAGGTGTCACGATGTGGGATCCACCGATGTACACCCACATGGGATCGTTATGCTACTTTTCATATTTTAAAACGAGCCAACGTCCGAGTACATGTTTACTTGATCAAACGTTATTTAATTAAATTATTAGGTTTGCATAATTTCTTAGACCTTAATTAGTACAGCCCAATCTTGATAATCCGACAGATATGGGACCAGCACACTGTCGAATTACCAAGGAGCCAGGTTACCAAGAGAGCCATTTACACAATGCATAAATAACCTACAATCAGTAAGAAACGTGAAAATAAGCTAACACTATACTGTAAGAAAAAGTTTTTTTTGTTGTATGTCTCTAATTATATTAGAATGAACAAACTATGCATTCATAATACATAAGTGAAAACTCTTAAAATACCGACTTTACACTTTAAAAAATCAAAACCAGTTTTTCGCTTCTATGATTCTAATATCACATTCACCTGGAGATGTTTTAAATGAACTATTGTCTCAATTTCAATACCACGCTCTTGAAAATAAGTTATAAGGATTATATTAGAATGAACAAACTATGCAATCATAATACATAAGTGAAAACTCTTAAAATACCGACTTTACACTTTAAAAAATCAAAACCAGTTTTTTTCGCTTCTATGATTCTAATATTACATTCACCTGGAGATGTTTTAAATGAACGATTGTCTCAATTTCAATACCACGCTCTTGAAAATAAGTTATAAGGATAGCAGCTGCCGACACAGCGTCATTACAACTGACTTTAAAAGAACTAGCAGCCACCTTGATCTCGTCGCCGTCAGTCTTGCCGCTGTCTGGATTAGTGGTCTCTTCAATAATCTCATCATCATTTAAATCGGCCTCCACTAACCAATTCATTAGAACTTCTCGTGGTATGCCCTCATTTTCTTTCAACTTTTTTTGTTAATAAATGTACAAGTCGTAGACAGACTATCCAAGTAAGTCTACGACTTCATCATAATCTGTTTCACTTTCAGTATCGTTTTCAAGTAATGGCTGTGTAGGCCACACGTTTTTCCAAGACTTGATGATGTTTAATTTTGTAACTTGGTTCCAAGCATACCGCCGACTGCCGATAGCCTTTTTTCGAGCGTGTCGGTCTACCGAACGTGTCGGACTGACAAATGTCGGATTATCAAGATTGGACTGTATAAATTGTTTCCATGAAGTAGACCATAGACTAATTATGTCAAAAGATATGCGCAAGGTTTTTTCACTCTGCCGGTTTGCCAGGGTCTATACTTTGAAAGTGCAGATTTTTCATACCTTAAATCTGTTAGTAAGTTCATGGCTATGCTATGTAGCTGAATTCAAAAATAGTGTTTCATTTTCATACAGTATTTATTTTTGTTCATGTATATTCAGATTTTATAATATATATATATATATATATATATAAAACCCCTAAAGTTCTGTATTAGGGTGACCCAAGTAGCACGTTATAGTATGAAATACCAGTTTATATTTTTACTGCCATGTTTAACCATGAATCATGTTTTACCCTAGTACGAAGACTCTATACATTTTGGTGTTTTCCCACAGTCATTTTTTTATTATGAATAAAGATCTAGTATTCAAGAAAATCATAATAGTCCATTTTTAAATTGTTCATAGTGGCCATTTTCAATTGAAGACTGTCGTGAACAAATTAATAATTTAAATTCGCTGTTTAAAATACGACATTTTTATACCCAATCACTTTGAATATCTAGATAAAATAAGAAATCGTCATGTTGAATGTCATCTTCATAGGTACAGCTAGTGCGTAAGTGGTATTTAACTTATACAAATTACGAATGATTAGGCTCAAAATTTAAATTATGAAATTCTTCGTTATATAAAACGGTACTTGCTATGAATTGTCTGTTTGAAAATAATAATGTTTATAAATAGAATAGATATTCATCACTGTTATTTTACGGTTCAATACTATAAATTATTTCGTGTTTTCAATTGGACATAGTCTTTTCAAAAAAATTCAAGTAGAGGTATAATGAGCAGTCAAAGTTAAAGGATAATAAACAAATATTGAAATTGGAGTGTTACGTAATCACATGGTCATAGTGGAATGTTTTGATGAACTATTGATGTGGGCTGGAAACCTATAATTAAATTAGTTCTCCCATCCGAAGCCAAAGCTAAAATTAAACCAATTTTTCACTACCTACACTGAGCTGTTATTAATTCCCTAATCTGTGTCATACATCTATAGCTGATAAATATTCTGCGTAAATTTGTGCTCAGATTCTACTCAGTTTAGTGAATAGTCTAACTGTGTTAAACTTTAAAGTTATGCCACCATTACCAAAAGCTAGTAGACGTAAAAGTATTTAAAATATTAATATTAAATGTCGGTTATTAAAAGCAATATTTGGGTGTTATTTCCAAAATATATCAAAAAACTATATACAAAGTACTATATGCTCTGAGTGACGATCGTTAATATAGATAATAAGGCCAATGTATTAAGTAATATTAATCTATTTATATCAATCTAACAACCACCATTTTGAAATTAATAAATGTGGTTTACGGCATTATACTCTAATAACAAAGACCTTTAAAATAGTATTCGTGTAATGGTTATTACATAAACAGGTGTTATGATAGACGTATTGTGTACAGTTTGCAATTTTTTGAAGATGGGCTTAGATACTTCCAGACATGTTACACACCATATAAGATAACTGTATAAGATAATTGGTATAGTTGATGACTTTATGAGCCCCTTATAAGTAAATAATGGGCTGGGCGTTAGCAAAGCCTATAAATCGAGGGGCATTAAAACGTAGTTTCTGTATGTATGTCTTATTGTATGTCAGTCCGCACGATATGTCGGGAACGAAGGAGCATTGAGTTCCATGATAGTGCATGTCCCTTTATGAGATGTGACAGTCTGTTAACGAATATCTTTTAGTTGGTCTTATGGACAGCAATGAGGACGATGAGAAAATGTATAATATATAAATTAAAAACTCAGCAATTTGTTTCATATCCAACACATGTAACCTATCAGAAAGTAATGAGCTATAAACTTACGATTTTACATGCAACTTCGGCGAAGCGGCTAGCAATGTGTTTAAGCTCTTTGAAATTGATATTATATTCAAAAAGGAAAAGGTTGTGCCATCAACAAATTATGCGCTTGTAATACTAACAAATTATGAATACTTAAATTATACCATGTACTGTACCACTCGAATGAAACACAATGATCGATATGATCGAAGTGGTCCCTGACTGTAACGCGGGACATCGATAATTAACGTGAAGGCCCATAAATATATGCCAACGACATCGCTGTGGCCACCCAGGTATAAATTGATTCGTTTGGGTTATGAATGAGTTTCGGCTGACAGTCCAGGACTCGCCGGTGGCACTCTTCTAATACCCAGCTATCCGCCTCTCATTGATCGATATCTATTTGTAATATTACCTTGTCAGTGTACTATTGTTCACTTTTTTCTTTAGGTACAGATGTTTAATTAGTAATGTGACACTTTAGGTGCCAAGCTGCACAGTGTCTAGTCTTAGCATATTCACCACAGTCTCTTACTATAAACTCTAGGAATGAAAGTGTGAGCATTAGCGAAGCTCCATCACTTTAGGGGCTGTAAAAATTGTATTTACTATTTTATTTTATCAGTACTAAGTTGGCCTGTCTGTTTGTCTATCTGATTGCCTGCCCGTACGAAATCTCAAAAACGAACTTACAAATTATTTACAGGTTTTTAATTTTGCATAGACAAGAAGAAATGGCGTGGAGTTGTGCATTTGAATAAATTGAGTCTCATGTTTGACACAATTTCTTAGTCTGGCGGAAGGATATAAAATGTCTTTCCTGTATAATTTTCGGCCTATATATCTCTCCGCAGGACATTTCGAGAATGAAATGTGCTATAGATTTTAATGTTTGCATGAAATCTCAGCGGAGTCAGTTAAACGACACGTGATGTGGCGTATTCCTATCTTATTATACTATTCAATGTTATATCAACAATATACCAACTATAGTATATGATACTGTAGTAATTATACTGTACTTCGTCTTTGCTCTAGCCGACAATACTGCAACTATGGTATAAAATGCGTAAACAGTAAACAATTTCTATATATAAAAAACAAAGCCCTCACTCATTTATCACTAATTATCCAACTTCCCGATATCTCTAAAGGTTGAAATTTAGCACATTTATGCCTCATGATTTAAATAGAAAACTACACCATGAAAATGAAACATCTATAACTATATTTAGTTTTTCAATGTCTCGATGTTCTAGAAAGATGAAATTGAATACAAACGTGTCTTATGCTCTCAAAGACTCTCGAACAGAAAAGACTATCTGTTTAATTAAGCTTAATATTTACTGTACATTTTTAGTTACTAGGTGCTCGTGTTTAAAAAGAATAAATGTGATAGAACGCTGTTGGTAAATCATATTTTCAAAATTACGATTTAATACATTTAACTATTAATTGTAAAAACAAGTAAAGTACAATATACATGGTATCCTATATAGAAAACTGAACTTTTTTGCACATTCGTTTATACTAACCTCTTTCTTTGTTTATTTTATTTAACTATTCCCAAAGTTTAACACTCCATTTTAGAATCAGTGCAATATACTGAAGTTCATTAAAAAGGAAGAAAGGGGACATTCATAATTCCCACTACATCCAGACAACACCTATCGTCCATTGTAATCCTCTTGTCGTCACGGTTTGATAGCTCACAGTGACGTTTTAATACGACTATAAAGCGACCGCCTATCTGCAATCTATCACAGATTTGTATTAATGTCATATTTCATGTATAATGTGTTTCTTACAACTTGAAATATGCTATAGCCTGTATCCGTGACATCATTACATCTTCCCAACCCCTTTCGGCGCGGCATCTCATCGTGGAAGCTCTATTATACTTGTGTTGATTAAGTCTCCAGAACACTTATTTTAAGCATAGAATATATTTGTATGTGCCGGTGGTGGAAATTATTTATTGAATTCCTCCGAATTAGAAACCGTCTTTTCTGGACTACCTTGAGCAAACTCTATAACCTTCAAGAGGGATTCTTTTACAAAAATTGCAAATTTCAGTCTGCGGAATGTCTATTAAGCAAATAACATACTCGATATCTTGAAATGTGTAACACTTTTTAAATTACGTTTTCCTTACTTAAATTGTTTTTTAGAACATTGAAATTTTATTTTATTTTAAAACGGAAAAAGAATTGTAAACCCTTTGTTATGGGACCAGTTGATATTTGCTCCAGTTCTAAATACAAAAATATCCAGATATTTTAAATGGATACATACATATATATATTATCTAGTTTATATGTACTAGATTTCAAGTAGTCACTGTTTTACAACTCAGCAATCTTTACAGGCACTGTGACTGTATGATTTAAGATCGGAAATTCACTCCTTTTAGAACTATAGTGATAATTCACTCAAGAGACCGAATTCTTACTTTAAAGTAATATTTTAAGACATGCTGTATTACAGTATTAATACATAGTTACTAAATTATTAGCAGGGACATGGTGCATATATAGATGTTATTTTGGAAAAGTCAGCAACAACAACTAATTATAAGAAATATATTTTAGTATTAATTGACCATTGACCATATATATATATATATATATATATATATGTGTGTGTGTGTGTGTGTGTGTGTGTGTGTGTGTGTGTGTGTGTGTGTGTGTGTGTGTGTGTGTGTGTGTGTGTGTGTGTGTGTGTGTGTGTGTGTGTGTGTGTGTGTGTGTGTGTGTGTGTGTGTGTGTGTGTGTGTGTGTGTGTGTGTGTGTGTGTGTGTGTGTGTGTGTGTGTGTGTGTGTGTGTGTGTGTGTGTGTGTGTGTGTGTGTGTGTGTGTGTGTGTGTGTGTGTGTGTGTGTGTGTGTGTGTGTGTGTGTGTGTGTGTGTGTGTGTGTGTGTGTGTGTGTGTGTGTGTGTGTGTGTGTGTGTGTGTGTGTGTGTGTGTGTGTGTGAGAAGGAGTTCTATAAACGGTCTTTAACTGTCCAACGCTGCCTCAAACTATCTGTACTTTATTATTTTAGATGATTCTTTACCCTTCTGGATTATATTGTTTAAGTTACAAAGTTCATACTGCCCTAACTGCTATTGATTACTAGGACCAGATAACAGACTTCGTTACTGATGCGTTTTGATCCAAGGTCTGGCCGTCGGATCGCGCTGTGAACAGTATTACAGTGAGAATTGTGTTTTTTATGCTCTCAACCCTTGCATATTGTTTGTGGGAACCAAATTTAACATTGACCTGCGAATGTAACGGTTGTGGTTCACATTGTACATATTTATCATACTTTACAATACAATAATGTGTCCTATACTTACGAGTATTAATCATTGTAGAAGAAAGGGTTCTGCACAATAGTGGATCCATAAGTTTCTTATTGTATTCATTAACAACTACATTCAGATGTTTATGGGAATACACCTTTCATACTCCTTTATGTTTTTAAATATTTGAATGATTATACGTAGATCTATGGTACGTAAGAACTGTTCTTCTTCTACTATTTTGTTCTTCCTAAGTGTTTTTAATCAAGTTGAACAGTTTCGTCTTTCAGTTGAGTTGCGATCTCCGTCAGGGAACATTGAAATAATGGTATTTAGTGTACCTTGGTGTAACATTGATTTTGTAAGAAGTGTACCATGGACTGCTGCTGACAGTTCCAGCAGTGTTGAAGAAAATACAGTAGGCCTACTGTTATTTTCAGTTAGTAGAAGAAAACATCATATGCCACTAATTTAGAGTGGGACAAGTAGAGAGTCAGTCGGTAAACTATTAAAAACCAGATAAATCAAAATGGTATGTTTCAATTTATATCGGCTGACACATAATTTATATATTCATCAAAACTTACAATTTTCACTTTTTTCGTACAGTAAAGGACAATTTATTTTATTATATATATTATTATATTTTTTACCATACACTATAAATGAAACTAACTTGTTTCAAAACTTTTCTTGATAACGAAAAGGCTATTTAACAGGGAGCTTTAAAATATAACGCTTTAAAATGAGCAAACACTGGTTTTTATCGAGTACACAGAATATTAAAAGATTTCAGGTAAAGTGTATCCCTCAGCGCTGCACTATCAAATAAACCAACTGAAAACAACTAATAATGAGTGAGGTTCAAATAACACGGATAACATTGCTCAGCGACCAATAAAAACACTGCGCTGCGAAGAACCAGCGTAGTGGTATTTGTTATAGTGATGACGTGCGCATGCGCAGCTGAAAACGTCCACACGGACGTAATCTTTACAAAGCGTACAACCCATCTGTCCGGTGGATGGATGGACCTGCGGTGTGAGGCGGCATTACGATTCATGCCTCAGTAATGCATTCAATTCAGCAAGAATGTAAGAACGAATTGAGAAAATATCTGAGTGAGACGCTGATTAAGATCTCAAATACGTTTCCTTGTGGGATTTCAAGTCAAATCGTATAATTATAGTTAACAAAATACATTGCATAGCAAACGTCATTTTTCATATATAAAATTTTTCTATTCATCCCACCTCAAGGCCTCATTCAAACTTACAACATTCAAACATTTACACCCCATTCATTCCATGCCAATTACGCCCACTTTCGACGCTGGAGTCACTTTCCTCATCGCGTGGTCTGCCAGTTGAACACCAGAAATTCATCAACACTGTAAATACCTCTTTTATACATCAAATCGGCATACAATAGAGAGAGTGAATATCTTTGCATTTCCCAGATTTTGATTTATTCTTCACTCATGACTCCTCGCCTGTTTCTTGTTTGGTCATCCAAATTTCGTATCAAGTTTTCGTAATATGAAATTGAAGATAAAATCCAACTGATCTTCACCATAACGTGTGGATGAGGCTGCGGATGAAAGTCAGTGAAGGGAGTACATTTCGTGAGAGAGCTTAACAAGATTATTACCACTTACCCATAAACAGGAGGACTGATGAAGAACGGCGTATGAGTATTCAAGTGCAGTTTCATAAATCCTTGGAGTTAGTACAAGATATTTTTTTTCTTGGTATTTTTAATAGAATTTGTCCTTTCGTAATTTACAGTGATTATTAGACAACTAATACTCGTATAGTTACAATATGTCCCTACTGCACAAATGTTTGAGTTCTAATAATTTTCAACCAAACATTAATTATTGGTGCATGGTGTGACTCGATTTTCATATTTTTTTACATTAATTAGGCTAGGGAAAACCGTGCATTTGAAGTAAGTTACAATGTCAATTTCTATAACTTAAGTGTATTAGAAATCCTGTATTACTCCTCTATGTCGTACTGATCTATTTATTTTTAGGGATGAACAGGTTTTCTCTAGGAAACGTATCCAGATTATATTATTTCACTCACATTTAACTTCAACGTGTTTTCTAGGTACTTGTATGTAAAAATACTCTTAAAGATAACCATTAATTGGGAAAGCACCCTTTGGTAACCTTAAACATTAAAATAAGGCCTGTGAAATTCCAGTGAAGTTAAATATTTTTACTAATTGATAAACTATAAACCGTAATACAATAACAGAATTAGTGTAATATATTGAACTTTAATTTAATTATTTTCATGAAGACTTGTATTTCGTAATGGTCTTTGAAATATAATACCTTTTGATAGTTGGCCATTGCTGAAACAGTTCTGTTCCGGCTAGAACAGAAATAGCACCAACATGTAAACAGCGTAGGTTTTTAAAAATCACCCTCATTTCAATATCAAAGCGAGAGACGGAGAATTAATTTAACTGCATATTCACAGTCTGACCAGTTATTTATCAATGTGGGTTTCTACCATCGACTGCCGCTTCCGGCTGGGCTTTCCCTTGCCATGTGTCGATCGATTCTAGAGAGTGTCTCCGCGTCCGCGTCTACAGAATCGTGGCGATTGCATTCGGAATGGGACGCAGGTGAATAGTTCAGCGCTGAAAAAAAGCATCTAAAGTATATGATGAATGTATGTCATATGTATGTATCCGAAAAAACTACGATGTATTTTTCTGAATTGATTGAAAAAAGTATGATTAAACAGAAAAATTATAAAATAAATGTATTTTGTGATTCCCTTTGGTTACGTTTATAAATTTAATTTTTGAATTAGGTATTTTTTAAAGATAAAAAAAATATTTTCAGTTAAAAACTTAAAATAATTTACAATACAAACCTCTCTAAATATGGGCTGATAGCATTGTTTCCTTTGTTCCAAAACATCAAAACATTGTAGGGATACATGGAAACAAAACGTTTTCTTGAAATTTCATAAATTAGTCTGGAAATTAGTAATGAATCTAAAAAGCGTTTTTTCATGATTTTTAAGCAAAAAAAACGAATGAGATAAATAAAAGGAATATATAAATGTAATCCTTTTCTATAACCTAAGAACCGTTGAGCGGCAAATCTTTACCGTTCACTGACTAGACAAAACTAATCATGGGGTCGAGAGAAATGTACATAATTTGATTTTTGACATGTGTTGCAGGAATCAATACAACGACCGAAATACTTACAGTATAACAATCATTTATGATATGGGATTTTTAATGTGTAAGCGACATTTGTAACAGACAATGCATCTGTGCGAGATGTCGGAAATAGATGTTAATGTCTAATTTGAAATATAGGCTGCAGAACTGTGGATGATGGAAAATATTCCATACATGAGTTTAGTACATAAGTAAGTGCAGTGCTGAATGTAATAGAATAAGACTGTGGGCTTTCATATGAAGACCGTTAATTGAGTAAGCCCTAAAGTGTAAGCCGTAAAGTGTAATTGCCCTAGACTCGTGGGCCTCATATCATTTCTCTCTGAATGCGCGATATCTTAAATGGACTGATCTTTACACTTATAATGTTGCATGAACCTCTTTAAAAGCAAAATCGAATTCTTTTATGGTTCATGTTACTCCATGGAACCATGGCTGAGCATTTTACCTTGGTCTTATATTTCAAGTCTATAGCTCAATTCGTCCCTGTGGTAATCTGCAGAAAGTTGGGATTAGCTAACGCAGTGTTACCTGTATGGAATGGTTTAAAGCTGAATTGCTGAATTTCAAGTCTGTAGGTTAATTCTTTCTCGAAATATCTTGTGAAAAGACAGGCAATTACACTCTTATATACAGGTTTATATTTTAATCCTTCGCAAGGACTGTATCTAGCAATGTTGTTTACCTTATTTAGTTGGTTTTCATCAGATGATGCTTCAATCTGCTGCATTCCACGCAATGCCACTTATTACGATGCTCATACGAAATAGGAATACTTTAATTCTCTAACATATGACTAGGAAACATTCTCCTGGCTAGATAAATGTTCCGGGTATAGATATTCCTACAGGTGTTTTACTAATTTTAATAACAATGTTCTTGACTGTTTGTTCATGAATAGGATAAATTTTAGATAAATATTCTTCCCCAGAACATTTAGTTCATTAATAATTTAAATGTTACTGACTCGTGGGAAAACTCACACGTGTTGTCAAAAAAACCTGCCATTTCTTTCTTACGAACAGTGATCAAGACGACTTTTTCACAGGCATCGGGGAAAAAAGGATGACACTTAATAAGGTTGTCATCCATTTACTTTCATCCTGTTATCTTATCCACTTTTTTAATATTGGAAACTATCTGACCATATACAATTTTATAGTTTTTCACATATGATTGGTGATTAATTGAGTTATCACCAGAAAAGACATAGAGGTGAAGGGAAGCTGCTTCTCAGCAGGAGGCAGCATTTCAGAATTCAAAATCTACTTGTATGTTCTTTAAAAATTAAATCACTGTAAGAACTCCGAAGATAATGGTAACAATCAATAATTGAAAAAGCTAAATGAAGGCAAAACCAATCATTTTCTAGAAATATGTAACCAGTTTCGAGAGGGCTAATGATAATAGTAACATTTTATAATTGTAGGAAACTACTTGAAAGCTAAATCAATCTTTAATCAAAAATTTCTGAGAGGCTGAACATTTGTCGTTATAGGCGTGTTAAATAAATTTTGTTTATACATTATTCAAAAGAAATTGTTTATTAAATATAAAAAAATAAATTAATGTTATTATTTATGCAAGGCTTAGTTCAAGCAGCAATAGTGAAATAGACAAAAATATAAAAGAGTGTTATATTAAATTTTGAAAGTTCTTCGTTACGCCAAACCTCAAAGTATGGTATTAAGGATTCAAAATAATATAGCTTTTCTCAAAATGTATAGACATTCATGGCTTATAACAATCATTACACTATATCTAAGAAAAAAGAAAATATATACAGTAGTTTATGTAATTTTCCCCGTATATTGCAAGTGGTTGCGGGACCTCATCGCTTGTCCCGGACCCGTGCCTGAGCGTCGTCTGCCCACGGGGCGCGTGGGCACTGGCGTCTTATCGCACTAATTAATTTTAATTGATTTAAAGCCGCCACACAAAGTGTTTAGACCTGTAACCTCCCCCCTTCTCGTAGTGTCGAGTTCTATAGTCTACACCTATTGGGAAACTCGAATCTTCACTGGCATGGATATAATCTACAAACTAAGAATATCATTTTTGTAACAACCCTAAATAGATGCTAGCAATAATTTCACAATAACAAAATATTCGCAGTAATAAACTATTATTTGGAATTAATTAATTATATTGCGTGCTATTTAATATAAATTAGAATCCTACAGTCAGCATGCACACAATTATCTTTGCGAATCAAAATATTGCACATACCCGGCTTAGGACCAGTGGAGGGAGTTTAGCGCTATGAAACCTAGACTGAATTAACTTCCAGAATACACATCAGTCTCGGCGCGGCGGTTCCGCTTGTGCACTGTTACTTAGTGTCCATACTAAGCGTTGCAGTTACGTTTGATTTTAAGCTTTAAATTTTATTTTTTCAGGTGAGCTATTTTTTTAATAAAACCAAAATATTTATTCTTTATGATCAAATTGAAACCCATTCAAATATTTAACAAAATATATGTTACTCTCTTTACTTCATGTTCTAATAGATAGTGTTTGCTATATCTTGCAACCCATAACTCACAAAACTTATGGTTTAAATGTACAAAACTACTTGCAGCAGTCAACATTAAGTGGCCTTTGTAGCCTCTTAAAAAGCGCTCTTTTCAATTCATCATTAGCTATGGTGGATTAAATTAAAGAAAATAATTTGAAACAATAACTTCTTGTTGTTAGGTTACTTTCTATTTTCAGTACACCAATACCCACTAGTAAGTTCTATACTTGAATGTAAAATTACTTGACTAAAAGTAATTCTATACAATTTTCATCTTAAACATTTCTATTTTAGTTTACTATGCTCTAAACCTGAATTATAAATTAAACAAAATTAAAAACTGCTATTATTTTAAATACTGTACTTGCAAAACGAAAACTTTGGAAATTTCCACACTTTAAGCAAACCTCTTTAATTTTAAAGAAAAACTGTTCAAAATTTAAAAACAAGATATCTAAATTTACTCGGCTGTTACAGTGTCGACACGGGGACAAACAAAAAGATCCTACACGTTTACCCTATCTGTAAGAGGGACTTAGCTTACTCTCAACCAGTAATAGGCCAAATTAGGAAAACATGTTCATAATTCTAAACTTCAAATTATCAGCATAGTATATGAGAGAGATGCAGTTTAGAAACATACAGTAAATTTCATACATTTCATACAATTTTGTCTTGTGTTTGTTGTGACTCGACAAACAACTCGATATATTATCAGAAGAGACCTGAGTGTAACCTGTACACCGATATATATGTGAGCTGCATACCGATCTGAAAACGAAAATTGTTTTATCTGCGTGTCGTCCATTAGACAGTAATTAAGTTTACTTCCAGCTTTTAGAGTTTAAGAAGATACAATATCTAATCATGTTTATACCTGTATGTAACTTTATTCATCGTGAAAAGATTTTAAGAATTTGGTTATGCAAATGAGTCCCCTCTATTAACTGCGCTACAAAAAGAAGAGCAGCATCAAAGTCTATAAAACGTTGAAGGAAGAGTTATTCGCAGAATCTCGCTTGTGTGTAAAACACTTATGAATAATGCAGAAGATATTACAATATAGAGCATCAAGAGCGGCGCGGAGGACATTCTTTGGCCCGAAGTGGCATCTGGCCTCTAACAATGGGCATTAGTTTCGAGCGTCCGGTGCTGACGAGGTTTCTTTAGAAGTTAAGTTTCGTCCGCTTCCACAGGTTTCTAACAAAATATATTGGATGTACTCAATAGATACAAAGAATGGTATGGAAGTTTTTGAACCAATATAATTTTATCTCTTTTAATATTATTCTGTGAATGGGTAATTAAAAACATAATTTAGTTTTGCATCAGAACAATCACATCATTAACACGATTGGGCACGTCTTAAACTTATGCCTGATTTTGCTCTTATATTCAAAACGTAATAACCATAAGTATAGTTATTTCACACTATATCCATAGTGCAGTCATTTTAAGTGCTTCTACTTACCTAAGTACATATTAAAGTGCATTGAAAGTTTCAGTGATTGCCACTTTTTGTCTATTCTTATGATTGAGTTCATTAAACTGTTACTTACTTCATAGGTTAATTGAAGTCTTAGTTTTTTATATTATTGTTGTTTGACTCGTTATTAACCCGTATCAAAACCATTCTGGCTATCCTGATCCATTGCAGCGGATGAATACAGTTGCAAATTCCGGTTCTTTGTTTTTTAAGAAGTGACACATTTACTAAGATGTAATGGATTTTAAACTTAACAATACAAAGTTTTATTCGAATTTGGCTGAGTTTTTACGCAAGTTGATCATTGCATGTGAACTATAATGCAAAATCTTAAAACTAGGCATATTATATAGAAGGTTTTAGGAGCCAAACAAATGATTATGTCGTTTTATTTTCGAATAAACGTAGAAATGGAGTAAACTTATAATAGATGTAAAGCAAACCAACAATCCAATTTCGAAACTCATTGTAAATAAATATTCAGAATTGTGTATTGTCAATAATTAAAAAAATCTACTCTTTTGAATATTGTAGTTACGAATTATCGTTTTAAACAAAATAAATAATCTTATTTCACAAAAAATTTGCAGAACATAATCTGGGTTGCAGAATGGATTTCTCACGTGAATAATAATATGAAACAAAGTTCTGTCATTGCGCCTTGACCGTAGGCAGACCTAGGTGTTACGCGAGATCGAATGACATGTTCCGAAGTCTCAATGACACGGTTTTTATGACCACATGAATCAGCTGAGTCTCTTATTGATGAAAAAGCCATGGGATTTAACAAGATTTTCTCATTTTCTAATTCAATCTAATCTCTTAACTATAACTGTGTTGTATTACAAATCACTTTTTCCAAGAATTTCTGATTTTCACGATAATCGTTTGGTTTTAAATAATATGGAAGACAGGAAAATGTGCAGTAATCAGCAAATATATTGCAAATATCAACGCAAGCTTTTGAATAGAAGACTCCGAAGAAATATGCATTCACTCTATATAGGTATATACAAGCAATCAGACAGGATAGAAAATCTCCCAGCCTAGTGAGTGATAAAATTCAATGACGCTTAGCCAGACCCTTTCGATAGACGTTAACCGATTTCATTCTTGTCTATGTGGGAATGAAGTTTCATGAAAAAATTTAAAGAGCATAAATAAATTCATTCTTGGAATACCCAGCGGAAAACAGACATACAAGCTGATGTATAGACAGGCAGACAGGAGACTAGTGTTGCCAGAACCCTTAGTAATATCTAAACATAATACACCAATTTCAAGTATATTGCTCAATTTATTCTGTAGATATCACCTTGAGTTATCGGCTTTGATAACGCTCAGTCAAATACACCATAATACATGAATCATCATTGAACTCGAATCAAATTACGAACCATTTTGTTAAAAATTAATAGCTTAAGTTCAAATTTGGGCTTTGACGTCTCATTCTACACAGATAAAAAAACACATTCGTTGAAATCCGTTCAGTGGTTAAGAAAGACCCTAGTCTATTTTTGGCTGAGTGTAAGCGAAGGCTTCTGTCTGACTGACCACATGGCATCTCGTGAACGAACTGACTGAAACTTTGTATGAAGCTTCATTTCTATCAACGAGTTCGATGATGGCGCACGTCACGCCATGGATTTAGCTGAGCGTTAGCTATGGTTTTTATTGGTTTTATGGGTAACCATGATGAAAACTAGGAAATAGAATGATAATGAATTTTTTTATAATGATGATGAGTACAATCTTTAAATAATTTTTAATATTTGATAAATGGTAGAATGGTTGGTCAAACATTCTTTATATCCTATAAGGTCTTCGATACACTATTGTGTCAGTTTAGCCATGGTCGCATATAGCCCGTTCAGATTGCCACTACAGCTGAACGATACGTGTTCGTGCCTTAACGATAAAGAGCAAGGACCTGCAATAATAGAGAAACTATGATTATATGGGATGAAGTTCCAATGGCCAATAATAATCCCTTTAATGGCTGTAAATAAATTACTTCGAGATTTAATGGGAAACAACATTCCATTCGGTGAAAAGTCTCAGAGGAGACAAGCCAGACGTACAATTATACTATACAGCTATAAATTTTCACCTCTTTAGTCAATCAACTAAATTTTTTTAAATTTATTACTAAATATCAAGTAGTTGTTAAGAAAATGCTCCTAATATAAGAATACATCACTTAAACAGTGAGCATTCCTCACCTTCTGGTGAGGTTTACTTTCTAATAAATCTGCAGGAGTAGTTGATTCCCTACAATAATTTCAGCTAATGGGATCGTTTCCGAAGTGTGCGAAGAGAAAATTAATTTGGATGAAACCATTTCAAAATGTTTAAAAGTTTCCTGACACCAAAAAATGACATTGCAACGAAATTGACTTTAAAATACTTCGAGGGAATTATGAATAATATACAATTATTGAATAAAGATCTTGGTTTGTTATGCTAAAAAAACACTAATGCAGTTACAACATTTTTAGACAGTTTAGAGTTGTGGTTGCTCCCACATAAACATTTGAGCGATTTCAATTTTACTTCGAATTTGAATATAGCAGGTTAGTTTTAGTTTATTAAATGGAACTAATGATTAAAATATTTTGACGCTTCTAATTTAGAGATAGTAACTAGGAGTTACAAAGGACAGAGTGTTCTTCGGCCAAGGATTGATTTTGGCCCTCTAATAGAGATGCTAGACTCTTCTATTGCTGTTTCGAAAATTGTATTTACCTGTTACTTTCGTTGTTTTATTGCCATATACAAAGCTCAGCAACAACAATTATACTGTTTAGGATTGTACTTACCAGAACTACTGTTTATCCAACTGTATGTGAACTATCCAGAGCACGTTTATTTAATTATATCAAAGTAGAAATTCTCCAAAACAAAAAATAAATTTGATATTTAAATGTTGTCAATAAAGGAATACTATACATAGAACATAAATCTACAATATATAAAAATATATGGTATTTTTTCCCCAATTTGAAGAAGCGCTACTAAGGTTAATTAGTATACCCTAAAATATGACGGCATTGATCGATATACTGGTAGAATATAACGAACCCCTATTCATTATTGCAAGTGGTGAGTCAAGTAGCTGAAGAAAACATATAAGAATTTAGTTATGGTAGTGCTCTACCACAATCTCCAGACATCGGCACTCAGCAGGCCACGGGTGTTATAAACTCAGCTGAACGCCGCGCGACGCTATAATCTCCTTGTTGTCACGGTTTGATGAGAAGCTGTAAAGCTTTATACGACTGTAAAGCGCCCACCGGCCTGCGGTTATTCTCTGAGTAGAGTAGGAAAAAGGTTTCACCACAGTTTCAATAGTTACCAAAAATGAAGGTCATATAATTGATTGCAAAATTGTATACCTATGATAAGGAAATACTTAGACTCGTGATATAGTGGATCCTTGCAGAAATGTAGTTGGCAGAATCCGACTACAATTTTAGTCTAATAAAATACAATGCAGCAAGCACAAGTTTCGGGTGACCTATTGCTTCAAGTTCCATGTACAGCACATATCTCGTGGTAAATATTTGTTATTAGGTGTCGTGAGCTAAAGTATTGCATTTTGGTATGAGTTTTATGTCTAGTGTGATGAATTAAATGTAATTTTAACTGCCTTCTTAAATAATTATAATTAAAAAATAATAATAATTTTATTCATTTTTATTTTCATTTCATTCATTATCATTTTATGTTTTGGCAAGAATTTTGTGTTATGAACGTTAACAATTTATTTTGTAACATATAATAAACAAAAATAATAGAAATACTTAGCTGATACGTGTATTGTAGTAGAGTTAAGGAGGGATATTTCCAATTGGGTTTTGGAAAATTTGAACTAAATATAGTCAATTTATTATAGTATATAGCTTGTAACTAGAAGGTAGGAGATATTTCTAATAATTACTTTATATAAGAAATCTATCATCTTAAATATACATCTAAAATTTTAAATGTCATTTCCTTATTATATCTTTTATACCTTAAATCTCTGATGGTATTGTTATTATTTTTCTTGCAAACCTGAAGATATGTTTAGATGGTGTTAACTAATTGCTAAAATTGCTGTTTTACATATACTTATTTATATAAGTGACTGTTTCTACTGAGATTGATTCGTGTGGTCTTGTTTAAGCAGCTATTTGAAGGTTAAATTTTGCTACTAAGAGTAATTGTGTAGTTTAAACCTATTATGTATTAGAATCAAGTTTCTTACGTCTCAGAAACCGTCCATGTGTCCAAGTCTATTAAATGGTAAACACATGGATAGCTGGAACTAGTTTTAGTTTTAACACTAAGGGGAGGCCGTTCGCCTTTTAGTTTTACGCTTCTCACTCTCCAAAGATTATAGATCTGTGAAGGAAACTTAACAAGCAGAGAAAGGCGTTTAATCGGTACAGTACTTTGTGAACAGTGCTGATAAAAAGTAAACCGGTCCGGCCAGGAACCTACTCGCATTATCTCTAACTTAGACAAAGGTCGACTCCTTAGACCGTTCAGCCACCAGCTTTACTATTTCAGTAGTTTAAATTATGTATTTTCCATTTAAAGCAACATAAATTGGAAGGAAGAGGAAAATCAAATAATTAAGATTGAACAAGAATGATGTGGCATTAATTAGCACCAGGCAGAAATATCTGGACTGGCCACGTGCTAACTTGTAGCCTTTACTGCTCTGGCAATCATCCCATTACATCTTCTAAAATTCATAAGGATTTCTTTGAGAACCATATTAGTTATTCACATGTATAGTCGAGATGTAAGAAACAAGGACCCCATTTCATGTGCAAAATGTTGCTGGCCTCGCCATTGTACTTCTTATGCAGATCCTGTCTCAATGACAGACTATTAAGCCGAGAGGTCCTTATTAAATTTTCTTCTTTGTCCGTCTGCCTACCTATGTGATAAATCTCTATAGAAATACCCTAGAAAATTGAAACTTAGCACATAAGTTGTTCATTGTCTACGAAATATTGTATTTGGGATCAGAAGGTGATAAGCAGCAAAGTTGCAGTGAGGAAAATGCCGGGGGAAATGTGCAATCAGTTTGGCAAGGATTTTCGATACGTTCTGTCAAGTCCTCTGATACTCCTTTGATAGATTTAATTTAATACTCGGCTAGATTTGTATCTTATAGGCTATTCACCATAAGTAGTACATTTACACTGAATTTCACCGACAGCATTTTATAATAACGATTTATGAGACATAAATAATAATCAATTGTAAAACAATGGGAGCTGTTTCAAAATTAAAACTGTAAAAATTCTGTTAAATGGTGTTCAACACGAGTTCATGATCAAATTACATTGAAAGTTATATTTGCATGTAAGATATACAGATAATCACAAAGGTTAGCGCACAGTTTGTGATAGAGTATCTGAGAGGGTTTATTACCCAACACATGGGTCCGGCATACCCACACTGCACCGTTATATCATTGTTGCCCTCAGGAGTTTTATTGCTAGGTGGCTATAAACGTTAATTGCAACTTGGACGCACCCATTAGGTTGCGGTTGTCGAATGACTAGGGAGCTGCTGCAGTTTTCTAAAGACATCAAAGTGTCTTACGGTCCTTGAAGATCGTTCTCATACCGCTGAAGACTCGGTTTAAACGCAAGGTGCTTAAAGACCCGTCAACTTTTGGGTGACTTCTACTCTACTTCATGATCAACAAAATACTTCCTCTAACTATGAGTAGAAACGGTTTATTAAAAAAAATTATTTGCTTGTTTATTTTGTTCGAATGCATTTTGTCATGTCTCTTTGTCTTGATAAAACCTAGCTTTAGAATTCTCGTTGGCAGCATTTTTGGAGAAGCAATAAAATCATAGAAATATGGATGCTGTCTATTTATTAATATGACATTTTAATAATAACAATTTTACCTCAGCAATTCTGGGACGTGAAGCGGTTTTTGGGTCACAAGGAGTATATTTTGTAAGAAGTAATGAACATTATCCCAAAAATATATATTAGTACGAGCTTTAAAAGCATACCTTGCATGGCTATATGGTCTACAACTAACTTGTGCCGTATCACACTTGTGAATAATTTAGTTTAGATCAAATGTTTACTTTTAACACGTGTTTTGCTTTGTTTAGACTGTTGATAGTTGACATCCAGAATATATATTTCCTTTAATACATTAAATAGAGAATTCTTTTTAAGATCTATAGGCCTAATATTACATAAAAATCTAATGGTGTGTCTGCGTGGTCGCATTATTTTATTACTGTATGTGTTACTCAAGCACGTAAAAACTACTGGATTTATTTTAAAAGTTACTACTAAAAACTGTTTCCAGAAAAAAACCGCTCTTTAAATGTAAATCTTTAATTGGTCAGAGGGTTGGAATATCTTTTAGTGGCTATAACTTATCTCAGGCATGTTAGGCCACAAAAAGAATACGCTGCCCTGTTCTACTGGGACATTTGTACCTTTACACAGAATAGTATACCAGAGCCTAGGCACAACTTCCACATTTCTCAGCACCGGACCATAGCATTCCAACGCTTCTCCTCATTAGTAGATGTAAGGTTCATTAACGATTTACGAAAAGACCTCAAATAAGACCCGAACCATTCAAAACTTAATAGGAAACTGAAAATCTGCCTAGTAACCTCAACCTTTTACTCGATGTGTAAGATTCTAGACCATCAGATATCATTACAAGAGTTTTTCACAAACCCAGGTTATAAAAAATGTCTTATAAACATATATCGTTCTTTTACCCCGTAATTGTACATTGTACTGCCGTTATTTCAAAAGTATTGCACAACCTGGTCCCATCGATCATGACGCTGCTACTGTACTCCGGGAACTTCCATTTCCTGGTACTACTGGCCATTCACAAGTATCGTTGACTACGGATCTATAGAATGTTTAACGTGATCTTTACTTAGACCATGTTTATTTAAAGTTTATAGAAAAAAATCAATTTACGGGTTATTGCAATTAGGAAAGTAAGATACAAATAATTTTTAACAGAAACATATTAAGAACGTTCCAAAAACTTATTGTCCAAGCAATACTTGATAATGTAAAGATTTGAATACTTTTTTCCCCAGAATCTGAAAACTAAACAGAGCACTTCCAAATTGAACAGTCCAATTAGTATCGATAACAATTAGTCGATACACTAAGTGATACTATTAACCAGTTTCACCAAATTTGAGCCTAATGAGGTCCTAAGTGGATCTGTAGTCCGGACCTAAGATAGCATCACCGAGTTGGGTGGGGATATTTATTAGGGTCAGGAGGCGATTCTTCTTAGTGAGAAGTGCTAGTTGAACAAATTCGTCTCTCAGATACAGGTAATCGTTGCTTTAATGTTGTTCTGAAATATTTTCTGGATTTATCTTGCTTTATATTTAGACACGTTCATCATAAGTAACACAATATAAGAGGACTTCTCTATTATTAAGTCGTATGTCACTGTAAAGAAGTCAAGAGGAAAAGTCAGATGGGTGGTTTTATATAAGAATATCATTATCCTGGATTAAAATGTACTTGGTGTAGAAAAGGACTTCTAAAATAATAACAGTAACGTAGTTAGATATCAAATATATGTTGTAGCATATTTCCGACATTATTTTTCTCTTGCCGATAGTTGCCTGAGCTACAGATGAATGAGCTACAGAAACTGTAGAGAAGCCGCCAGGCAAACCGATTATTGTCTTAGTTCGGTTTCTGCGTTGTTAATTAATAATGCATATGGGCAACAAGTTTCTTTATCAAATATTAAAATATTGTACAAACTATCTTTGTGACGTTTATTAAACACACAATAAAATTTATTTTGCATAACAAAATTCAAAACAAACGTTTTACAGGGAATGCCAATTTAGAAAAAAATGCTTTTTAATCAAATGATTCTTTTTAAGTAAATATAATGATTTCGAGGTGTAAATGCAAAATGTTATTACTTAAAATACTTCTAAGTAAATCCACAAATGAAACATATAAGAGATAATGATTTAAAACCATACAGCATGATTTGTTATGTACTCCGAAATTCATTCATGAACAATCCCATTAATTGGTGTAAAAATTGATGCATCCCCTGGTCGAATTAATCAAGGATCAATTTTAAAATTTTAATAAACATTAAAACCCGTTGTTTTTCACATTCGAACAAGAATTGCTTAGATATAACTGAATTGCATAGTTTATTTTGAGAATGTAATATTGATTAAACATAAAATTAAGTTTATTTTAATTGTTTACTAAATTTTAAATAATTACTCATTTTATGTTTTCACCGCTGTCGCGGTATTCGACCACACGTAGCCACCCATATGAATAGGACGTAAGTTTCGTTTCAAAAAAAGCAACAAACATTTTAATTTTTTGCTGGAAAATGCTGTTTTCTTCTCCATACAATTTGTACTGGGGGACAATGTAAACCGATCCTATATCAGACGTTAGGCATAAGTAAAGTTATTAAATATAAAACACAATATCTATATACATAGCACCCACTTACCACTTACTTATACAAATAACAAAGTACATAGAATACTTAACGATTTTTTCCTGTAGACACATCATTGACGCTGCAACAGCAAGAGTAGAGATGCAAGTCATCCTCCAGTCAAGGAGATACCGCAGGCCGGTGGGCGCTTTACAGTCGTATTAAAGCTTTACAGCCTCTCATCAAACCGTGACAACAAGTAGATTATAGCGGCGTTGAGTCAGCTTTATAGCTCTCGTGGCCAACTGATATCTGGGGGAAGTGCAGGTCTTGATTGGTACTGATATTTGCACCTTTTACCTATATTATCTCACATACATTCTGCGTAATTAAATTAAATTTACATTTTCTTGTGCATTTCTGGTTTGAAATCTTCCAAAATCAGACTGGAGTTCATTGGATCAGTTTGTATCAACGATATTATTAAAAGCGTTTGTACCGAAAATTCCATATATCCTATATCAAGTCCCGTCCTATATATTGCACCTTAACAATACGTTTCAGAAAATTCTTTGTTTTTAACTGATTTTTTTTAAATTATTTAATACAACCTTATATTATATCAATCTCTTTTCAAGTAGCAATTTACTGACCTTTTGCTTTGTGAACAGAAACTTTTAAGTCCATACCATATTAACCCAGTCAGCCAATTTGCCGTCACTTAACTAAGTACGTTACGTGTACAAGTTAATTTGTAAATTATTTAAAAAGCATATGATTTACACAAAACCATTAAAAACTAATTATTCGTTACAATTAGTGTATGATGCAATATCATAAGATGGTAGGCGTAAAATTGTTTTTCATGTATGTTTTCATACTTCAAGACAGGGCATAATTATTAAGTCTATGTATATATATATACAGTATATATACATAGACTTATATATATATATATACTGAATCGAGCATAAAATCAAATTCATCATTACATTTTTATTCTTATTGGTTTTAATCTCATTATCCTCAAAACTTTCATTCAGTAGAAGAATCAATTGTGAATCAATCATGTAAAATATTTCATAATTCATAGATTTTTAAATTTTTAACTTGTATAATTCTCTTTTTTGATAACTTGAAATGTTTACTACACAATGCTATAGAACGAAAATAACGGATCTATAACTATACCACAGTCATCAACCCTATTTATCATACTGTCCAAATATAAAATCACACATGAAAACATCTGTTTCATCTGTCAAATAAAACATACACGACAAAACTATTAAACATTTAAAACGGAGCATGTGCTAATCTATTCATATCTCCTACAAAGTTATTATAGAAGTGTATGGATGGAAATTAAGGTATATTTCAACTTAAACATGATATTTTATCTTTTTAATGACTATTATTTTCATAAATTAATAATCTATTTACACTTTACAATTTCCACCCTCTACAAAAAAAGCAACAAACCTAAGAATAAAATAAAATCAACAAAGTACTTTTGTTGTAAGCACACGAACCA
Source organism: Homalodisca vitripennis (assembly GCF_021130785.1). Taxonomy (NCBI): domain Eukaryota; kingdom Metazoa; phylum Arthropoda; class Insecta; order Hemiptera; family Cicadellidae; genus Homalodisca; species Homalodisca vitripennis. The sequence goes on along the minus strand of NC_060208.1, from coordinate 128,294,779 downwards.
GATTTAAAAACAACTACAACAATCCATAAGGTATTCTTTAGTATCTTTGGATACGAAGTTATAATATTAGTTTTGAAGCGGTCATCATCGGTCGGCTTCTAAATGCTGAACGTACAATCATACGAAGAAGTAAAGTTATACGAATTATACATTTAAAAATTAAGTGTTACATTAATCATGTTAAAATTAATTCCAATTTTTATTTGTATATAATTTTTACAACCAACTACATCAGCGGTGAACTTATGTGGAAAACAGCTCATGTATAGATTTCAATTAATTATAACATGGAAAACCTGTTATTTCTTATCACTTTTAGTTCTTTGAGAGTTTAACGTTCTAATTTAAGAAGAAAAATTTTCTTCCATGCCTCTAATGCAAATGTCCTTTTAGAATGCATACTACGTCAATATTCCTTGTTTAAATTGTACTTTAGTTTTAAACTACAACGGTTACTATAGCTTTAGTTAGACTAATCTCACATCGTACCTCTCAAATACATAGCTTACAAGTTGTATTCACCATAGTACCAATAAACACTATTACCTTGGCATGTAAGCATATTACATTCCCAGGTATGTATAGAGTTGTATTCACCATAGTACCAATAAACACTATTACCTTGGCATGTAAGCATATTACATTCCCAGGTATGTATAGAGTTGTATTCACCATAGTACCAATAAACACTATTACCTTGGCATGTAAGCATATTACATTCCCAAGGTATGTATAGAGTTGTATTCACCATAGTACCAATAAACACTATTACCTTGGCATGTAAGCATATTACATTCCCAGGTATGTATAGAGTTGTATTCACCATAGTACCAATAAACACTATTACCTTGGCATGTAAGCATATTACATTCCCAGGTATGTATAGAGTTGTATTCACCATAGTACCAATAAACACTATTACCTTGGCATGTAAGCATATTACATTCCCAGGTATGTATAGAGTTGTATTCACCATAGTACCAATAAACACTATTACCTTGGCATGTAAGCATATTACATTCCCAGGTATGTATAGAGTTGTATTCACCATAGTACCAATAAACACTATTACCTTGGCATGTAAGCATATTACATTCCCAGGTATGTATAGAGTTGTATTCACCATAGTACCAATAAACACTATTACCTTGGCATGTAAGCATATTACATTCCCAGGTATGTATAGAGAGGACATTCAATACTGTCCGTCGTGACATAACTTCAATAGCGGAATCTAGCGGTATTAAACCACAGTTACATTGTAGAAGTAAGTAGATCCTGGTAAAACCTGTAAGCTGACTGACGCTTTCTTGTTTTAATGAGTCAAACTCACTCGGCTGGGGACAAGAACATGAGTCACATCATCCGCTACAGAATGTCCTCTTTATATACGAACTACGAGTATATATTCTCTTGAAAGCTCACATACGAGTATACGAAAACACAAATTTTTTATTAAAGTTAATTAATGATTATAATAACGTACAATATGCACAGGGTATACTGTAGGGATAATTTATAGATATGTACTGTCTTAGTTTTGCATGTAACTACTAACAAGATAACTACTAACTACTTCCTATATAGTCGTATATTATAATTACGGGTTATTGAATATGTAATTTGATTGCATACTTTGTCATAGCTAGTTACATCTCGTAATCTGAATAATACAACATGTTTTACCGTACATGGCAGGTATGAGGGTAATATATAAATCGGGATCCTATAATGAGGACATTTATTAAACTGGAGTACCATGAAATCGGTACTGAGAACGTATAAAATGTTATTTATCTACTCGGTTTGAGAATGGATATGTGCGGTGATTTAAACAACAATTTATGCTGCCCTACGCACAATGTTACATGTGGTCCTGGAGAAATGTATTAGAGTCAATACTATTTGTGTAGGAGTTATTGATTAAATCACAAATTATATAGATTTGAGAAGGATTATGCTATATTCGAGCGAAAAAATGTGTCTTTACATTTTAGATAAATAAGACAGTGTTGTTCGTTAAGCTATCATGTATAATTCTAAAAATGTCCCTTCGAACTTAGTCTTTATAAAGGTGGCTGTTATCTCGAAATGTCAAACTGAAGATGCATTATTAGTTTAGTAGACGTTTAGTTTTTACATCACTGTTGGTACGAGGACTCTACTATCACGTACAATGTTAATACGCTCGTAACACTTTTAAATATTTATAAACTCCATCGTTTCGAAACGTTAAAAAATAAAAAATCACATCATTCCGTAGAATTGAATTGTTAAAATTTGGAATTGATTTAGTTTCAATCAATCAAAAATTATGTTTTAAACATACTTACTTATGAAGATTAGATACCATTGTATAATTCTTTAAAAATCTTATAGACGGCCACAACCTTTAAACAGTAAGAGTGATCAAAAGAATAATAAGAATAAAAGTTGATTGAACACTTTTAATAAGTATCACTTTCGATGTATTTTGTAAAATACTCGAGATAAAATTTTTACAAAAATGTGATTGCCGCTATGTTGAAACCTATTATTGATTATGATTAGATAAGGAACGTATCCAAGCAATATGCGAGTACTATCTTAGTGCTAATATTTGTTTGTACCGGTAGATATCACGGCAATTTATGTTAGAAATGTTACGTTTTCCTATTCAAAACTGTATACGGTCGTTACCTATAAATCTTACGATATATTAAACAATACGTATGAACAAACATTATTATAAATTTCTTACGAATTCTAAAGCACCTTTATTGGTTTGTCCTACAATTTTTTACTGTGATGTTGATTCGCTTTGCATTCCTTTTTCCAAACTTCAAACGGCCGTCGTCTTGAAGTCCTAAGACATATAGGAATATGTGCAAGAATAAAAGTTATTTATAATTATCTAATTTGTCATCTTGTCATTTTGGTTCTACATTGAAAAGTAATTAAGTTAAAAGTTTTGCGCAAATGGCCGCTATCTTTAAAAGTTTTATTGGTTAAAACTGGCTAACGAATTTATGTAAACTGTATAAAAATATTGTTTTTGTACTCATTTAGGGCAGAATACTTGTAGGATCAGTTTGTCTGCATTAAATAAAGTGCCGAACAAGAGCTATAATTTTAATGTCGCTTTGAACTGTATTAATGTAAACATGATCAGTAAATTATATTTGAACATCGATATTTCAAAACATTACTCCAATTATGTTCAAATTAAAATCATTCAATGAATAATACTACGAAAAATACAGATATTACTTTTTAAAGTCCTACAGATTTGTATATTTATCTCTATATTGTGTGTAATTACTTCTCAGTGCAGTTTATTATAGGAGATACTTGTCTTGGAGTACTACAAGACTTGATGTTTCCAGATAGCGTTGAGAATTGCATAGTAACCCCAGATGAAACATAATAAAGAAGATGTTTTATTTTTAGTCAACAGTTTCAATCAACGATGAAGAATAAAAATGAATTTGTAAAGCTGTAATGTATAAATAACACCACATACCTATACAACACCACAGAACACAAAAGCTATTAATATTTAAAAACATAAACCGACTATTTTTCTCAAAATATGGAAGAGGACAGACATGAACTACATATAGATTACAAAAAGTGTTCTCCGTCGGAAAACATTTAACATATCCAATTGGGTTTCACAAACATTTTGGGGTGAAAAGAAGCAAGCAGACTATAGTTTGATTTATAACCTAGTTTATTCAAATAAATAAACAGTTTCATATGGGCATAACTTAACTGGTTCTGTTGCAACAGCTAATTACATTGTGTAATTACAGGTTTTGGTTTCGTTATTAAATAAGATGAATAACTTAATGGAATGTACAGAGTTATACAACATTATTGTGCATTACAAGCAGATTTCTTACAAGTTTTTAATTTACAAATACTTTATTAAAACTAGATAACTAGTGTTATTTACAGTCTTGTTAGTTGATTACTTCACTCAGCTAAGCTCTCGTTAATGTTAAATTCAATCATCACGTATATTTACGTTGTGAAGTAGTTTCACAACTAAATGTGATTACTTCACTCAGCTAAGTCCTCGTTATTGTTAAATTCAATCATCACATATATTTACGTTGTGAGAACTATAATTTTATTTTGATGTAGCTTCACAACTAAATGTTATAATTCTACATCGGTGAAGGAGTAATTTATATTTATATCTTTCTAATTATCTTAGTGACAATTATTTGCTAATGAATTGAGGAGCTTGATTAAATGATTTTTAGGAGTGAATATTTACAAAAGCATACATAAAATGCATTTATAAACGTATTTTATATTCAAACATACAATGTGTTTTATGCCACGAATCTTAATATTTTTTTATATGTAAATATGGAATTACTAAAATAATTTATCTATTAAAAGTGATCTAAACCTCCTCAAAACGCTTTCTTAACAACAAGATTACAATTTTAAGTCTATCACTGCATTATATCTTTTGGATCTGGTGTGAACTGTTTTGGAACAACCAAACCATGCATTTATCCACGTTCCAGGGCTGGGTAACAGGGGCAAATTTATATTTGTATCACTCCTTGATGCATTTGCATCCTGAAAGCAATAACTAATGACACTCAACATTATTTTGAACCGTTAATCAAAGTTTTTAGTTCCTTTTATATCTCCTCTCTGCACTATTATTGGTACAGGGTTGTAGGCCATCCATGTAAATGGTTGTGACTTTAGTAACGTCTATTTACAGGAATACTGCTCAGTTCGTTCACTGCAGGTGTCGCATTTCACGTAGCAGCACCAGTGGAATTTGCAGTGGCACTGGCTCACTTTGGTGAACTGGTGGGTGTTATACCCTCTCCCGCAGCACATCAGGTCACACCCATCGGTCCCTACAACATTACACATACACCGTAAATGGGAAATATAAGCAATAACTTCATGATTCCATGAACACTGCACGTTCATGGAGTTTATGAACTGCACTTGTAGTGATGAGAAGAATATTGCAAAGGATAATAAAGTTAATAATGGTTTTTTTTTAGTCCTTGGTCGTTGTCATGTAAATCGCCTAAGGTTTCGGTCCTCAACAGTTGAATCGATCCTAACACCAATCTTGAGATACTTCGTCCTCCCAATCATGATCTATTTTCAGTCAAAAAATGAACAATAGGCTAAGCCATTATTGCAATTCCGCTTATAATGATCAGTGGATGGGACGGAACTGTATTGTTATTGGTTGGAACTCAACCGATCACTGATTAATATGACCAACCAGAAACCAATAATGACTTCTTTATCACTGGCCTCCAGTTTATGTGCAGGTCGAAATACGAGAGTATCAAAAGTTTAAAAAAAATAAAAGAACGTTAAGTTTTTTAAATTATTTCTTTTCTAAGTTTACAAGCTATAGTTAAGCGCATACATAATATCTATATAACGTTGTTTTTAAGTCAGTTTAGTTTTACAGTAATAATGTTATTATTTTTAAAATGATTAGTGGCTAATTTTTGTATGTCTCTCCTCTAATTGAGAAGAGAGATTTGTAATGAAGGATATTCAGAGACTAGAACCTAAAATGAAGTTTCATATTTAGTATGTATTTATTTTGTAGTAGAACGTCCCAAATTCTTTGTTGGCAGTTAATTTAATCAAAAAAATTTACCTTGCCTTATTCCGTACTGATGTAATAAAGTCTATGAAAAGATCGACACTTCAAATCCTGACAAAGTAAAATTTACCATTCTATTTCTGAGTATTAGAGAAATCGCATTGACTGCATTCTAGACTGCCCCTCTGCTCCATTAAATATATTCCACACGTACTTCAACAGTGGTGCCATCCCAAAAATTAAGAAACGTAAATGCTTACTTAGCATTACTCTATTCAATCGCAGTCTATGTAATTAAAATCTTACTCAGCATACAAACCTGGACACTTCCCATAGCAACTATGAGGTAGTTTAAAGTGTTTAGGGAAATTCTAATCTCCACACTCAATCCTGTACCATAGTTCCAGGATGAATTTTTAAAACTTTATCCTCCAATTGGGGCGACATTCCGAAGCAAAAAATAAAAAAGGAGTTTCCTGGCCTTTTTGACGTAAGTTATAATAGTCCTAAGGAAAAGGCTCATCAAATTGCTTTGTCTGGCTTCTCTATATGGTTTTATATGTAAAACTTCCAAATTGATTTTCTGATCAGATACCTGTCCAATCCTAAAAAGTTTGAGACCACTTAGGACAGTCCTCTCTCGATGTAAAAGATTGATAAATTGTCGGTAAGTAGTTTCGGTAAAACATTGACGGACATGCACAAAGAAAGTTACACTAGAGCAGGTAGAAGTGTAAAACATCCTTTTTTTAAATCTGTTCAAGATTGAATTTAATACATTTTTAAGAATGTACGGTAAATTCACAGTTAATCTTTGAACAATCATAAGATATTTTATAATCATGATAGTATAGAAACACTCAAAACTTATAACATAGCTATGGTTGGAAGTGTTGACTCAATGCAAACTCATAATTCAGCTCCATTTCACCTTCCGCTTAGTGCAGTGTCTGAAATCTGACACTGTCAGAGACTTGACTTTTGCAAAAATTCGGCGACGAAGAAGCTCATAAACGAACTCTTTCCATCTTTTGGTATCAAAGACAGCTAGAATACAAATGAAGTCTATCTGGTTTCCCAGCAGCCATCCAGTGTAATCCAGACGAGAAAACCTCTCTTCGTGTCAGATTACAGACGCTGTACTAAGCAAAAGTTGAAGTTAAACTCAAAACTCGTACTAAAAATATATTTTATATTTATCCTATATATACTGGTATTTGACAGTACGGACGAAGAAATATCCATGCAAAAATTCTATTCCTGCAACTTAGGACAATTATGTTTTATGTTTAGTTTCATGTATGTAATGTCTTGACTCCACTATCGATTACTTTAGCCAAAAGGTCCAGGGTATGTGTAACGTAGTTGTACACAGAACGTTATAACAATGTGTCAGAATGCCATACATTTTTAATAGTATTTGATAAGAGAGACAGAATGAGACAAGTACCTTTAGACGTGCGATTGCAGAGACGACCCACAGTACCGAGTGAGCCTGCTGACAGATCTTTCTCACAGTAGTTGGGTGACGGCTCCAGGAACACCAGATCGGATTTCTTTGGCGTCGTGACTCCCTGGGCAGCTCTGCCACGGCGGACAGAGAGTGCCAGTCCTTTGGGGGACGGCATCGCCACCACGGGGCGCGCCCTCCAATATTTGCGCATGAGATTGTCACCTATCACCCGAAACGGGGGTAACGTCTTCCAGCAAGTCTTCATGCTGCAGCTTCCAGAGACTCCATGACACTTGCATTCAGTTACTAGACTCTGCCTCACTGCCTGTAATGTAGCAAATAAAGAGCATTATAATGAGAAAGAGCAACTTGATCTATAGGAACAGCTTTATTACTAATATAAAAGGAAAATCACTAATAAGAGATCATTTCCATATGGAATATCAGTGTTGCCATCATTAAGAACAACATTATCAGTAAGAAGATACATTTTAACAGTAAGAGCATCTTTATCAGAGAGAATAGCATTTTCATCAGTATAAGAAACATCACCATAATAACAGCGTTTTATTAGTATGAGGAACATTAGTAATAAGAACAGTATTACTATCAGTGATACCAGCATTATCACCATTAACATCCGTAAAGTGAACATTTCTTCAATAAGAACAGCACTGCCATCAGGCAAAACAGCGTTATCATCATTAAGAGTAACATCATCATTAAGAAGAACATCATCACCAGTAAAAATAGCATTGCTACTAATGGCTATATTAGTGAAATCACTATGAACGTAGTTCAAATTAATTACCTAGTTAGTAGGTTATTTAGAATAATATTATTTCAATCTTCAAATTTAAGAGTATAAGTCTTAGTACTTCAGACACTATTAAATAATTATTGGATGTAAGGGTCCTTACATGGTTTAAAAGTACTACAGTTCTCAGTTCCACAGTGGAGTAAACCTCTTTATGTACAGCATATTTGGATGGAAAATGTTGTTCTGTACTTCAATTTTATCTATTTGGTCTTATTTCAAAGAATAATAAATCCAATAAATATTAACAAACAGTATTTTTATGTGTCCAGAGAATGTTCGAAATAGTTAGTTTTAATTAAACAATGGCAATTTTTAATCCAATTGCTTGGAATAATCTACCTTTCGACCAGCCTTGTTGTTGTGGAGGTTCATGAGACTGCGGGCATCGGCCTCGATCTCCCTGGCGTCCAGGAAGCGTCTCGCAAGCCGCATGCCATAGCCTGCGTCTACACTGCACCCGCCCCACTTCCAGCCAGCAGGAGCCAGTTCCTTCCGGGTCTTGTGCTTGGGGTCGCAACCACATGCGGAGATGTTGCCGCGAGAGCAAGCCGCTGCAATAGCGTAAGCTACGCCCGCACTGCTTACTGCGTATGTAAACGCAGCCTCTTTACTTCCTGCAACAATTACACTAGTAAAGCAATCTTTAAATTATTAGATTTAATAAATTGCCTATATCTTTTATTTGCAAGTTGGTAATTTGATACACCTTCCTTGGTGATGATGGAGACCGCCTTGAAAATGTTCAATTCAGTTCGGCTTAGTTACTGTTCATACGAAAAAAACATATACAGGCAGCTAGTCAGCATTATTGTCCTCAACCACAGAGTAATAAGGTAATAATTACTCTGTGCCTCAACATAATTAGTTAGTTTTAAAATCACTAAAACCTAGAGAACGCCAGGCACACCTGACTCTTTGAGCTAGGCTTCTTACGAAGAAAGGTTATTAGATTTTGTTCTATGTAAGCTTTAGTCAAGAACAATGCATGCATTTAAAGTAACAATCTTTTTTTAATGGTCCTACATTTTTCAATACGTAGTCAGTCTGGAGATCGAAAGACTTGGTATGACGAAAGAACAGTTTTATATCCCCTAAGAACCTTTTTCATGCGAGATTTCTCCTAAAATTCCTATCTTCTTGAAAAAAAGAAAATAAAAGTAAAGAAGGTCTCATATTACCTGGCGACGTTAGGGCTAAGAAGCCCTCTCTAACATTTAACCTGCGGAGTATCGGTTAATGACTTCCAACCCACAACCAATGGCCGGACAGACGGGCTGATTGCAAGTACAATATTACTCATCCAAGCAACAGCCACGCTCGACATTGCATGATCGTTTATTTCGCGATAACCGCCGTGCGCATTACAATACACTATTGGCAATAATGTATACCGAAAGACTGGTCCATTTAAGACCAACTTTGCATTTTGAGCAATTTCTTACAAAAACACTCACACGTATATATTTAAAGTGAAAACTATGAAAAATAGCACCCTTTTTGTACCCTTTATGTATAAATATCACTTGTAAATAAATTAATTTTACCACTACCAATTTTATCTCAACAATTTGGCTACCGATCGCTCATTGTCTGATAGTACTATCACCAAACACAAACACTGTATCCTAAAGTAGCGAAGTCTATATGTCAGTAATAGTGTAACTGTAAGAATATACGATATTAAATATCAAGCTTTGTAATATAAATCAGTAGTATTTTTTCTGTGCTCAAAATTAGCGTATATAAAATGTTCACCTTGAAATGCGGCTTTGTTCGTAATTGTAATGTCTATTAAGTTTTCATGTACTGTAAAACAAACCCTAAACGTAAATAAGTTTTTTTGTTTCTTTTCCAATTAATTATGAAGGTATAAGCTGGGACGCAAGAATTCCTTCATTAAAACATAGAAAAAAGAAGTATTTAGCATCCGTTTCGAAATTGAACTGAACCTTGCGAACAGTTTACTTTATCAGTTCCTCCCAAGACAGGGCTTCCTCATTCCCGGGCAGGAAATATTAAAAGTCGTTCAAGCCTACAGTCGGTAAAATATTCGCCTCCCACCCGTATCTAGAGCCGCTCTACTAACAGCTCTCATAAAATTACATTTGTGTGATTTTAATCGCCGATTGTAAACGTCAGGGTTCCGGTCGGCCGCGTTTATTGATTGGGCTTTGTTTGTGTCTGGAGTTACTATATCAGATGTTCTGCGGGAAATTGTTTATTGTTCTACTGAGTGTTATAGTTTAGTAATCGATTAGTTTTTATTGAAAAGTACAACGCGATATCCTGAATTCAATCTCTAACAATAATTTATAAACTAGTTTTCTCAACCGCCGAAGAGGTCTGTTTTTATTTTAGTAAAGGTAATGCAGATTAATTTAAAATGAAGTATAATAGGGAAATATATACGTGTTGGTTTACATTAAACGGGATCCTTAGAAGGCTGTCTTTTACAGATCATTTTATCTCCGTCAAAATGCTGAACTAATAGCATGTTTTATAAGTCAACATATAAACGTGTTATACTGCCATATGTTCCGTATGTACTAATTTTGCAACATAAAATTAAAATTTTCAACTAACACGAAAAAAGCCTGTTAACATCTAAAATACATTAATAATTTTCAACAATAAGGTTTTGGTGGATAGTAACTGTTTCGTTTAAAACATTGTATTGTTTGGAAAAGTATAATTTTTTCACTAACATATAATCTGGATATCCTGTTGAACACTTCCAACAATACGCCTGAACATCAACAATAGAGTAAAGAATTTTTTTTCACCTACTTTTAATGACACCTACATTTGTTTGGTCTTCATTTGGTTGACAATAAAAATACATTTTCTCAGTTATTTATAGTTTTAATTATGACAAACAAGGTATAAATGTTTGCTTCTTAAGATACATTGCAGTAATATACATATTACGTTCTTTTAGCGAAATTGTCATTAATATATTAATACTCCAATTGAATGACCTTATCTTAAACCGTTTGTTAGTTATTAAATTTTCAGTCGGCACACAAACAGACATACAAAAAACGAGGAATTCAGAAGTTGTATTTATAGCATTGATAGCATTTATAGTATATTTATATATTGATCTAAGGTGCAGTATCCAATTAACAAAAAAATTTGAAACTTATTTTCTGTATACATATATATACATATATATATATATATATATATATATATATATATATATATATATATATATATATATATATTATTCACCTACGACTAAATAACTATTTATTGCTATTCTTACCGACTACTACAACGTGCCCGAAGGAGTTTCCTTTGCCGATAGCCGAACAGTTCCAGCGATGCGTCTTGAACTGCTGCTGACACTCGAGGGTAGCCAGTCGGATACCATCGCCCACAGCGATCATGGCGTCAGGGGCGGCTCGACACATGTCCCTCTGGCGGGGCGTCAGGCCGGGAACTCGGCTACAGATGACGTGCGCCCCCAGCGCCACCACGCTGGACACTACCCTGCAACGGTAATGTGCCAGGTCAGTTATTGGCAGCAATAATTGCAGAAAATTTACTTCAGAAAAAATGTTTAATCTATAAGAAAAAGGAACAGGACAAACAGAAAGGAGTTAATGTCAAAAACAGGAATGTATTTCAGAAGCGAAAGAAAATAGGGATATCAAATAGTACATGAAGAGAATACTGCCAGAAACGTAAGGAGAAAGGGAAGTTTCTTCATTTATAGCATCCAATGCAGTTTTCCTATGTAAACTGTAGTAAATTGTCAAAACATTTCAACACTTGATACAAAACAATAATTCCATGTAAATTTAATACTGTCAGTCGATAGTTACTGCATGCAAAATTAATAAACCTGAAATAATCACAAGTCGAGTCCATTATAAGTTGAATTATTCAAAACTAAGACTTCATGACCCTATAGAATAATCTTGCAGTTCTCATCCTAGTCCCTAATAAATAGACTGCAAATCCTTAGTCTGAGTTGAAATCACACCTTTGATAAGTATTTATTTAATTCGACTATAAATTATTTTAACACCTGATTTTCGTAACACATTCCCATTATCAGTAGATACGTTTAGAAAAATACAAACTTCAGGTATCAGATAGACTTTGTCAAGATTGCACCCTTACCCCTAGAGGGTACGCTGTAGAAGCTCAGAGCATTAACATGCTTTAGATCACGTAATAATATCAATTATAAATGGCATTTTTTCGCTGTACACATTTCTTAATATGTTTCGCTGTATCAGGAAACATTAAATAAATACTGAGTAAGTGTATTTTGGTAACTTATCTTCCACAGTTACATACGCCTTCATTTGATATGGATTTTATGTTGCAGCGTTAGGTTATGAGGATCGCTGGACTCTGTAAGTCGCTAGAGCTGAAGAAAAATGTCTGTGAATACACGTGTCTAGCGTCTTGCATTTCTTTTTCTAATTCAATCCATACCTTCACTCTCAGAAAGTTTTTAACTGTTTCATAGTCAGACCAAAAACACTAGGTAATAAATAGTTATCAATCCAATTTAAAGCAGGGTTTATTTAAAACTATATATACTTTTGAACACGTTTTCGTATTTAAAAATCAATGTATAATTTTGCGAGTAAAAATTTAGGTACTCATTTGTTTTAATTTCAAGAATTTGTATGAAATGTCACAGGGATTAATATTATTAACATTGTTCAATGGAGCATGGACAGTAAATTCTGATTTCAAAATAAAATAAAATTGTTCCATTAAATGCTCACGGACCTTGACGCACTATAGCCAAACTGTGGGTGAGTCGGTCTAAATGCGAAGCAATCGCAGAAGAAGAAGAATAAAGGAGCTCAACCTCAGTGAGATAAACCATAAACAGCCAGTCCGCCCATTGCCATTCCGGGAGCCCCGACTAAATAGTTTTTAAACGGCGCAACGACAGCAAACTGACTGATGGCGCGGTAATTCTATAGAGCATTGTCGACAAACAATGGCGGATTGACACAGCTGGCAATTACTGAAGTCCACGGGATTACATCGTCAGTCAGGCCAGGCTAGTTGTTTACGGCGTCTTCGCCAGATGGCAGCCTCCGCACTCCAGACGGTACACGCTGACAGTCATTGTTCTGGATCAACTCCTTTGACGATACGAGACAATCTGAATGATGGCCATTTCACTTTTGTCATTCTGCCCTTGAGTTTATGTGGCATTGTTGGATTTGCACTTAATTCCAGTACTGGAGTTGATAATTAAGTATCAGGAAACTAGCCTGGAACAAAGTAAGATATTGGCTAATGACTTTTAAATCTTTTAAGTGCTGTAGAGTTCCTTTTATTCTTACGGTAACGCTGGTTAAATTTTGAACTGTATCTTCACCGACTACACAGGCCCTAAAATTGAAACCAAGTAGGACGTAAGTCTACGGTGAACTTAATAGTATGAGCGATCTTGACCATATACAATGAAAGAGAGGATGTATTTCAAATGTTTTTTCGGAAGAAGCACAACTGGAGGAAGGTAGGTTCCATGTGCGGCTGTCATCTTAAAATATCAAAGGAAGGCTGAGGATACATCATTACCTTGGATAATGTATGAACATTTATGGTATAATGACTGTATTGGTTGGCATGTGAATAAATTTGTAATATTAAGAAAATGTAGAAACAGTGTCATTCTGAAAGTATGCAACTAGATTAAGTTGTTTTACACAAATTGCATTTTTCCTAAAAACTAGAATTTCGCCGCAATAAATTAGAAATTATGTTTGTACACATATTTAATTTGTTATTGTATTAGTTATACTTCTTAAAACTTTGAACCCCCGCTATTTGTTGGTATTAAAAGAAAAGTATACAATTTTTTAATGTGCCAAAAATGGTGTTTAATTGTTTATTTTGTAATGGTCGTGAGAAATAGTTTGCAAAAATTATGATTGCCGTCAGCATGAAATATTTTATTGTTTGATATTGAATTAACAAACTTATCAGACTCAAGTGCAAGTACTATCTATATATATCAAGCCATAATGAAATGAATTAAAAATTACATCAGTTATTGCGATAATTTTCAATTTATTTCCGGGAAAGTAAGAAACGTGCGAAAATAAGGTGAAAAGTTAACAATCCTGTTTTGTCCGTTGACCAAACTTATTACCAAGCATTAAAATAATATGTCTATTGAAATCACCCTTGACGGAACTTGCGGGAGATGTATTGCACTTTCACTTATTACTATACAGGTATACATATATATTTAGAATTTTAATTGTGGATAACAAGCTTATCCATACCATCTGTAAGTAGGCTTGTTCCAAATTTAATTTGGGTAGATTGACAATTACGACAGTTATATTGCTCACTAGGACACTCTGTATTGCATACACATTCCAGAAGATATGGTCAATAATAGTGATAATTGAATGGAACAAGAAAATTCAGACTCAAATTAATATCAAAGGGCCTGCATTGGCGGCCATATGAAATGTTTCAATGAGTACAACGCCACAGATGACGATTTGGAATGATCGACCAGAAGTGATCTAAGTACACCAGCCAGTGGATGAGTAACGTGTGACCTCTGCCCACGTATCGCGTGCCGCCCGGGCCGTGAAGTTGTGAAGGCGGAGGTGCCAACAGGCCGCGGTAGACACGCACCTTCTCCATCAGGCCATCGTTCACTCGATGGCTACCTACTTCGACCTATCTCGAGTTGTAGGTGGCCATCTGGGCTGCAAAAACATTATTGACAACTAGTCGAAAAGGACGGATAATATAAGTTTGTGGTGTTTAGATAGTAGACTGGCACTTGCGGCATAGCTCTCATTGTAATCCAGTTACATGGGAGAATTTGGACGATGTTGGTCTCACTTGTTGGGTTTACGCCAAAATAGTCTAGCGTACCCAGGTTGCCTAGAGGACAATATTCGGGACAAAAAAAGGGAATTCACAGCTAGACTTACCAATTTAGCCGTTGTATTCAGACCTTGAAATGTAGGTCACTTTCATAAGTATAGTAATAATTGTTATAACAAATAAGAGTTGACCTTAAATACCACCAAGACTACACAGGCCACCCGAACACATTCTTCATATCGTTTATTCCATACACAACATTTTTACAGTTACCGTAAATAAAACTATTAATATAACATAACCGCTTCATATTCATGTTTTACGTCTAGTTAGTTTTAGGTCCGAAACAGAAGAATCTAATTATCCCTAAAATACGCAGGTAAGGATTAGAACCTAAAACATTGATAAAAAATCATTTTATCACTTAGACATAAAATCTGTGTATGCAGTTATCGTACTTGCAATTTATCAATTTCTTGTTGGTTTTCTCTAATACTATACTTAATGAGTATTGAATTTTATTTCCAACAAGCAAAATGTTTAAAAGTAATGTTAAAAATTGTGTTGCCCATTAACGATTAAAAACTTTTAGATATGCTGAATATTTAGCCAGTTGTTGGTTACCAAATAAAATAATAATAAAACAGTGGAATAATAATTCAAGTCTGTTCAGCAAGGAAACACATAATGTGAACATGTTGATGCCATAGTGTCTGCAATATGCAATGCAAAATTAATATTAAGCAAAACAAAAATTATGTAAAATTTAAAGTGTTCTTATTCCTAAATTCACACATTTATATTATTTCCAAATTATTTTCTATTACTTTACTTCTAGCTTATAGTAAATTTAACTAATATACAACAAATAATAACAAGTACATACGTACTAAATAGTAATAAAATAAAAAACACAATTTACATAAATCTAAATAGGCACAGAATAATATGAAGGGACGGGAGTAAGTGTATATGGTTACAGGACATGGAATATATCTCAACACCATAGCAAATATAAAAATGTGCCTATAGAATAATTTAATTTATTAATATATACCCTAGAGTTAAAATAAAGCTAACAGAGAACCATGTGAGAAAACCAATTACATACTTAATTACTTACTAATTAAAACACTTATTAAAATTACTTTTCAATACGTTGCTCTTACATTTTCCCTCAAAATGTAAATTTAATTCATCACTAAACAACATATGCCTATTATTAGACAATTTGTAATTTTAAATACAAAATATTCCCATATGTAAATTAAACACCACATAATTCCGGACTGATTGTAACTAAATCAACTTCACGTTTTTACAAAGAAATTGATATGCTTATAACGATTTTTGTATTCTAAGGTTTTAAGATTATGGAGTTTCTACATGTTTGAAGATGTTACGATTATGTTAACATACTAATATTGAGATCAGTGTTGTGCCAATATACCATCTAAACGAATAGTGCATCTTCAGTTTGACAAGCTACGTTTCTTCTGACAGAGCCGGAAAGGTTATTATTACTACCAAAAGATTGGTATACATAATATTTCTGGGTAGTCATTTAACAGAATATCCACACGTATATCTGAACTAAGGGTATCCAGAAACAATAGTATTATTACCGATAAGAGTGGAGCGCGAACGGCAATCATCGTAGGACAAGCTGAGCCGGACCGGCGACAAGATCCGAGATCCGAGTTAGTGACATGAGATAAGATGTTATCGACCGTCATGACGAACGTTAACGAGATCACTGCTTGTTTTATTGCGAGATTGCTATCGTTCCTTGGTGACATCCGGCTGCTTAATGCCCGGCGCTCGTTAACCGTCCGGAGCCACTTGCTGGCATCCACTGCACATGCGCGTCATCACAGCTGCATTAGACATTTCTTCATTTTATTACACCTGGCTTCGTCTTCTTACTAATGGAGTTAGGTTTACTGGTGGATCTCTTTGAATTGGAAATATGCATCTGCAGTGAAATCAGCTGTAAATTTACGTTTATTCTCTTTAATCCTGCGTTCTTCGTTTTACTGGATCGTAAAACCAATTGATTGCTAACGGTCTTTTTCTAACTAGCAATAAAGTAACGGATCAATTCAGCATGCGAAACATTTCTTCGTCCGGTAAATGTATCAAACTTTGAGAAATTTTCAAACGTCGCCTAATTTAAAAAATCTAAGAAAACGTCTCTATGTTCCAATCTGCAGAAACAATTTTCTTGTAGCGCATCGCCATCCAATCGCATAACGATTTAAATCTAACTCATATAAGCCATAATAAAATAGTAGCAAAGAAATCTAGCAGTTCTTGACAAATTTCTAGATGCCCCATGAATATATCTGGGCGGTGGATGACATGTGTCAAAGAATTACAATTACATTTATATACAATTAATTACATTTATTACAATAAATTGTTGAAAGTTACAGTGTTTTACATTATTAATTGTAAAAAAAATAAATTATCTCATTTTGATTATTACAGTAACTGCTGCATTATCTAAACCTTCCTCCTATGTTATTAGATATGAAAAACATAGATGCATTATTATCAATTCTTTAAAATGAATATTAACAATTGGTATCAGATTTATCTGACGTTAAAGTCTCTAACAATTTACTGGAAAATGTTTTCAAAAAAAGCTGTAGTCACACTTAAACCATGCAAGTGGGTAAGATGAAAAAATCTAAAAAGAGTATTATAGTTAAACATTACCGACATTTTAAATATGAAAGTAAGGTTTTAAAAAAGGAAGAAGGTGTTACAAAAACTGATTCATACAAATATTTATGTGTGAAGGAATAAACTTTAAACCTTTTCTAACACAATTACACTCAATAAATGTCCGCTAAAATGAAACTTTGGAATCCAAAATTTCAACTATTCATCGGATATGGCCATCACTCACTAGAAATCCAGCTAGAAGCCTTTTCACCAGTAGACAACTGTTGGTAGTGAACTACATCACCAGTAAGACAAATGGCGAAGTTGCCGATAGGATCAGACTCAAGATGGGTGCAGTAGCTACTAGCCAGTGTGTGGAGGTGTGTTCAAATAGAGTTGTACAGTTGGCAATCTCGCACCGGAATTGAATATTTCCTTACAGGTACGCTGCGTGGACGCTGCACTGGTCTCTGAATGTCATCATATTATCTAAGAATAATCGTTGTACATTGATTATTTTAAGTATCGGGTTTCAATGTATAAAAATAGTACACATGTGTAGATGGCAGTCGAAGATTATTTTAGTTATTAATTAATTATTTTTAATTTTTAAAGATTTTCATCCACTATTTTATTTTTAGTCTCACGAACTATGACTTTTTAAACATATTCTTGTGTACAGATTATTGGATTAATTGCATTTTTTATGTTATGAACCGTAATTCTCTAACAATAAAAATAGGAAAGTAGAATATTTGGTTATATTTTTAACCTTTGCAGTTTGACTGCGTGGTATAAAGTTTAATTGCTATTTTCTTTATATGTAATTTTAAACATTTTGAAATCATCTCTGATGTTTTCCATTTTTTCTCTTCTCAACCGGAACGGTTATAAAAGTAAATGATATGTGATATTTTTTAATTTGACGTGTTAGTTGATTTGCGTAACTTATGTTTATGCCTAGTTAACAACTATGTTCATTTATTTTTATTTCCACACAGTATTTTTAGTGTGTATTACTCGCATATTTTAACCTTACTTTCGTTCTATTCAGTTCTATTTAGCATCACCTTTGTGGGTTTCCTCCGAAAATCATATTACATTTTGCAAACAGAATTCAAAAGACAAATCTTTTAATATTATTTTAGTGATGCATCTAAATAATCAAAATAAATATCTCTCCATGAACTGTTTTAAAAGTTATTGTTTTCACAACAACAGCCTATTCTTTTTTTGTTCTTAAATAACAAAAAGCATATGCCCCTTTCAATTTTCATCACAAATAAAGCTAATATTTACTAATCGTTCAGAAATTATAGTTGTAATATTTTAGTTTTTTACTAGTAGTATAACTTTAGACTGATTCAATATATTTCAGTTGGAATCTATTTCCCTGAAAGTAACCCATATTCAAATCACGCTCTATTTTATT
Organism: Homalodisca vitripennis; assembly: GCF_021130785.1. Classification (NCBI taxonomy): domain Eukaryota; kingdom Metazoa; phylum Arthropoda; class Insecta; order Hemiptera; family Cicadellidae; genus Homalodisca; species Homalodisca vitripennis. Next base: position 128,275,980 of record NC_060208.1, on the reverse strand, counting down.
TAAGTTTACAAATAAAAACAAAATAAATGTATATTTTTACGATAATAGTTCTCATTTCATTGTAGAAATTCCTTCAACGATCAAAATCAATTATACAAATGTATACTTTTCTCTCTTACCTTATTAAATATGCTTCTTAAATGTTAAGAAACAGGTTTGTCAAGAACAAGCAAAATGAATTGCCACCAGAAGGTCAAGCGCTACTACGTTATTGTGACATTTCCGAGATGTTGAAATCTAGAAATGGTCAACACAAACTTAACCCAACCATCGATGTTTTCCCTTGGTTCTCAACATATCAATCGATTTTCATTAGCCCTTACACTCGTGGTCCGACACCCAACTTGTTTGCGGTCGCTTCTGGTTCGATTTTTTACACGACCTGTGATCACGCTTACATCGTTATGATTTTATCAGTGCCTGTTTCTCCCACTGACAAACGAGCGGACGGTGAAAAAACGCCCTCGTTCCGAGCGAATCGCCACCATTAGTCAAGCGCCACTTAATAGGTACAGACAGTACTGTCATCGCCCTCCGCTTGGCCGAACTACTTATCTTTGATTGTTGCGATTGAGCAGAGAAAATGTTGAGTCACCAACTCAATACAAAGTGTTCAAGGTATCACTATTTTTAGAAAGTACGAGTTTTATGTAAACATTAAAGAGGCACCAATGCCAATGTACTATTTTCTATATTACTTTGAAACACAATACTGTTTACAAGAATGCAAATTATAATTTGTGAGTTATTTATGATTGATATAAAATCTATACTTCTTGTAAAACGTTAGCAAGAGATATAATAAATCTGTATTAAAGATAACTTGAAAGAAGTCGCATTCTAGTTACGTAGTATCAAGGAGATAATTCCCATTTGTGTAGCTGGACGATTCAAAGTAGTATTAAGTACTGAATGTATGAATTTCATCTCCTTAACATCTATATTATCATTTAATACATCAATTCTTTACACTGTCATATCATATCACATAACTAATTTTGTTACATTTAAAAATAAACAATTAATGCTATAAACTTTATTGGATACAAATTAACGTAAAAGGAGAGTAAATACCAATTATAATTTGACCTTAAACCAACATATTCAAACTAAAACTCATCCATGACATATTTATAACAACAGCAAACAAATTGTTCGTACACTGTATAGTAACCGGTTTATAGTACAAACTACATCTAACGTCCAACGCTGTCATGTTTTTACAAATATCATTATACCCTCATTAATCATCTTGCAACGTCTGAAAATTATCGGTAATGAATGGTCACTCTGTGTAATGGTCCTTAAACCCCTCCTACGTAAGATAAATTTAATTAAAGCTCCTGTTTTATTACTGAGAGGTAATGAAATTGATCTCAGTTAGGTTATACACATTTAATACTAAGTCTACAGGTAAAATAAATAGTGCAAAATGAATCGTACATAATGTCAAATGTTTGTATACTGAAACAAAGCCAAATACAAGTAAATGAACAGTGTGGTTAGTTGTAATATTTCAACTGGTACCGTATAGGGAAACTCCGTTTTGTTATATACATACACAATTTAATAATAATGAATATGAAACCCCTGTGCAAGACCTTGACTACTCCATACTTTTACATTTTTTTGGTTTCTTTGTTACTAACTAACAAAACGTTCCTGTGTCGTACACTACAACAAGCATAAAGTTGAGTTTATGAGAAACAATTGCAGTGGATTGTTGTAGTCGGACAAAGAACCACTTAGCTCTTGAAGAAAGTCCGATTCTTAAACCCGCTATGGTTCACTGTTCCTCAGCTTGAGCTACTAGCATTGGGGAGTTTAATTCCTTTCTGTTGTGTTTATCAGAAAACGGGAGTAAACTAACTAATCTTTACTTTTGTAAATTTATAATGTTTAGTTCAAAACCAAACACCGGCATTCCATTGATTATAAATTGTATTTCACATTATAAAAATAGTAAACCTTAAAAATATAAAGATTATTGTTGCAAAAAGTTGTATACAGATTATTGTGTATGTACTTTAAATGAACTGGTGTTTATTAATAATTGTACAATTAAAATGTAAGCAGAAAAGTATATTGTAAAACCTTAACAATTTTTGTCCAAAATATTTTTTATTATGGAATAATTTGGTTCTTGCACAAATTTCTTCATATTGAACAAAACCTGGTGTTAAAAAGTAATGCTTTAGGATTAATTTCTGTAGCAACAATACAATGAGGGAATCTTGAAACTTAAAATTACTTTCATAGTGTTAATTGTTTTTCGCGTTCCGTTTTTCTGAAAACGGATTTGGTCTCACTATTCTCGATTTATTATCGATACACCTTGATATGCAAGCCTTGTATAGAAACCTACAACGTCTACAAAACCATCGCCTGAGGTACAGAACAACAGTGTCGCTATCCGATTCTCATAACGGACATCTGCTCCATCGTCATTCTTTCCTTAAAACTGTTTAGAAAGGGCTAAATATTAAATAAAGCTTGTTAAGTTGAAAGACGGGCAATTTATAAGTTACAATATTGATATATATATATATATATATATATATATATATATATATATAAATATATATAGTGACATCCGGTTTTCCAATAAAATCCTGGACACAGTTCGTCCTTGCCCGAGGCTAATTAAGACCGGCGTAAAATCAATTACTGAATGGCCGGTGGCTGTAGGAAATTGGTTATAGTTTGAGCAGGTCGATATTACCTAACACGTGGATGTGACGTAATGGGCAGAATATTTAAATAATGTAAATTTTGAAGAAATTGTCATTTTTAAAGAACAGAAATGAAATCACTTACATTTTCCTTCTAAAAATTATAAGTAAGAAGAAAGTATGGTGTAAAATGCGTTTTCCGAGTTTTTTTCAATAGAATTACAATTTTCAATATAAATAAATAACGTTATTAAAGCAAAAGATGTCTTAAAGTATTTGTTACTCCATTTCCACGTACAAAAGCCTACACCAAACCCGGCTTTAATGTACACTTCATTCATTTTTATACATCACTAAATATTTACAGCATAGGTATAACAATACCTGGAATAATAATAGTGACTATATATAGTGTGATAATTATTTTATTACACGAGAAAAAACACAAGAGAAAATGAATCGCACATTAGGAATTATACTGCCATTAGGTACCACAAGAACCGTTGTAGTACTATATAAAAACTACATGAACAAACAATTCTGGCCACCTTTTTGATTATTACTGATAAGCGCAGTTCCACAGTCCGTATTATCCAATCACAGAAGCAACATTTATACCAGTAAATAACTTAAACAATACTGCGATAAGAGCATTGCAAAATCATTTAAACTTTGTATTCACACCGAGAAACATTAAATATTTATACAAATTATGCAGTTGTAATGTTACTAAATGTTAATAAAAACACTACTTTTTCCAAATTGTTTATTTTCGGACGAGGCCTTTCGAAACCAAAGGTTTCATCTTCAGGCAACTCCACAAATAAATATTTACACATTGAAACCTTTGGTTTCGAAAGGCCTCGTCCGAAAATAAACAATTTGGAAAAAGTAGTGTTTTTATTAACATTTAGTAATATTTAAAGAATTTTCCAATTGCTCCAAGAGTCTACAAGTTGTAATGTGTTTTAAAATTACTAGAGATAAAATTCAATGAAACGAGAACAAAAATTTGCAAGGTACAATATTTAATACTGCATATTCATTTCAGGAACCGATAATTATTCTTTTTGAGAGTAGATACGATCTTGAAATGTAGAATTTCTGGTTGTGTTATTTTTTATCTCCGTCTAAACCAAACAACAGAAGCATTCTCACCGTTTGCCTAAAACTTCTAACTTTTGTAAAAAATATGTAAATGCATTTATTATACAATACGCGATGTTCGTTTCATGTAAAACATACTGCAGTAATTATACTACAATCACTATCAGTTAGGTTTAACTTTCGCTCAATGCATGATTGGATAGTTATATAAACCTGGTTGCATTAGTATTGCTACGAGTAGTAATCTTCAGCACTACATTTTATAGAGTTATTGTTTCATAAGCTAAACAAAAGGTATTATTCAAGCAATGTCGTGTATGTCTATAATGACACCTCCACGTCCCATTTGTTAATTGATCACTGGCACATTAACTTATTTATGATATTCTAATAAAATATTCAACTTCGGCAAATTAGATTTTCAATTTTACTAATGAACTGTCATTAAGTAATGAATAATTCATGTCCACAGTAATCTATCTGCGACCTAAGGAAACACGTCAGAGTTTGATGAGCTTTATTTTTCCTGCTAAATAATCAGATCAGAATCTATTAAAACTAATGTTTTATACATGCTCATTGCGTTTTATATGATTGATTACACCACATTTCCCGTGTCTCGATGTTGTTTGTCATTTGTACCAAGATAATGTTGCAGTTTTATGACATTCTTGCATCGACTTTACATTTAAAGAGGCTTACCTGCCAATATAATCACAGATAGGATCGATACTAAGCACGTCATTTCTTACATCACTTGTAACAAGCAACACTGGACAAGTCTCCGTCTGCGTCTGCTTTTATGTATTCTTTATATGAGTATGTTTAATGCATGTTAAGAAAGTGTCTTTATACGGTACAGGCTTCATTGCTTGAATTTCTCGATATTGGCTCGATATTTCTCTTGTCTGTTAGGTCTACCTAACTTTGTAACAAAAACTGAAATATTGTCTTTTATTTGCATTTATTATTAATATTTTAGTATTTTACATTTTCTATAATTGTCTATTAGAGTACAGTTAAGAATAAGAATTAACGATTATTATCATATCAAATCAAATCATTTTTATTTTGCCAGAACATTACAAAACATGTATAGCAATAGTCATTTTTTCTATAATTTGGAACAATCACTCCACATTGAGACCAGTCAAACATACAGAAATTTCAGTCGCACCACATTCACTCATGCCAATTTTCCCATTTTCCAACGCCGGTTGTCAGTGGTTCCAAGTGTGCGGTCACCCAGTCGAATGCCATAAACTCGTCAGCACTATAAAATGCTTGAGACACAACCATCATTTTCTTACACAACCAGTTTAGACTATTAAAAAAGAGTATAAATCTATCACAAAACGTTCTTGTATATTTAGTTTCTTGACTCCTATCAAGGACAAATCATTTTTGTAATAGATATTAGGTTCTGTGCAACATTGAAAAGTTTAAATTAGTATAATTTTTCTACATTAAATATGTAGTTTTTTGGTATTTCTTTGTATTTTTATAAAGATTTGTTTTCAATGGATATCATTTCATTATTCGTCCCATTTCGATATTTTTCAATCACAGATTCATTTTTATTTTCCAAAGCCTAAACCTAAAATACATACTTTTTGTCCTTGCATTTTACATAGAATTTTTATATTATAACCAGACAACAGAAATTTAGAGAGGGGGTTCTTTTTCAGCCACTTGTATGATACTTAAAATACTACACATGCCGGTTGTATTCTTGTAAATAAACCAAAGATTACCTATAGTGTTCCCTACTGTTCTCTCGATCGCAGATCACTTTCTGAAATTTTGATAATTTAATTGATTGAAAAGTTTCATAACAAAATTTAAATATACGATTTATTTTTAATTTACAGACTATATGTAAGCTGAATAGGATACATTTTTAAATAAATGTGTGGATATTAAAGAATGAAATATTGTGTTAATTTTACTACGCCTATGTTTAAAAATAACACAATCCATATTATGGTTCATTACTCTTTCACGCAATGTTTCTTACATTGACGTTATAGGTATGTTTACATTACCGGGTACCCTCGCGACGACTTGCATTGTTTGTAGTGAAGCGACAAGACACGATCGTCCAGGCGTGTAAGGCGGCCCACGGACACATTAGCATGGTAAGCACCTGTTAGCCGACATTACACGAGGATCGCACCTCAACTATCGATTGTTGGCGAGCTATCGAATCTTTAATTGCGGGATGACGCTGTCGACCGATCTGCATAATCGCATGACGGAGGTTCCATTGTAACAGGCACGTTCTGCGGGAGTGTCCCGCAGGATACTACGGGAGAACTGTTACATGAACAAGGACAGTGGAGAAATCCTGACTGAAACATTGCTTTCAAAGTCTCTAGATTTTACGTAATTCGATATATGTATGTTAACCCAATATTGCCATACAAAATATGTGGTAACAATGCCGTGTTATGCAATGATTGCGTGTGTGCGTTAAAGGTTTTTTCCAATACCATTAGTTCTAGACGTACCGAAATATGGGATTCACAAGAAGAGGCATAACTTACACCAATTAGTTATCAAACTGAAACCAATATCCTGAGCAAGACATCGGGCTTTCTCTAATGCCCTTGATAGCTAACAAGTTTTTGATAGAAATTCTAACCTCATAATTTAAAGTTTAAATGGGATGGGCGTGAAATGGAGGTGTCTACGGACGATACAAAATGGGGTGAATCCTTTAAAAATGGAAGCGGCTCGACTCGGTATCATTCCCGCTTACAGCTCCATCAAGGTCTAATTAAAAACCCATCCGGCCCGGCTTTCTCCCGGCCAAACCATAAACTGCTCGGTTTAGTCTCATCGGCGGACTTCCAGAAGCGGTAAATAACGTGGGCGGCACTAGAGGCGACTTTAATCGCCCCGCGTATTACAAAGAAACTAAATTAGACTTACGTCCTTCGCGGGGATTAGTTTAGATGGAGATGGAATTTATTTGATGGAGATGATTCACCTACAGCTTACAGCCATAAACATGATACTTTACAATCGTAGTTAACGCCTTATTTATCGCCTTTTTTTATGGCCTGCTATAGTTTGTTTTCTCCAAATTAAATATTGTTTAAGTAATTTATGATATAGTTTGTTTGTGGTCGATATTTATCGCAGTTGTGTTACTCGATTGGTGTTTGGTGATAGATAACATTGTTATATCTTGTTAGTTTTGTTCGGGACTACTTGAAGGTCTCTACTTCACTATTAAATTATTCGTGTAATTTCATTCATACATTCGACTACTACTAGAAGAGCGAATGTTTTCATTACAGAGGTGTTTCAGTAATCTTTAAAGTTTCTATTACTTCATACTACACGTAGTTATCAATCTCTTTAGAACCCACTTATGTCACTCAATTGAGTCCATCACCTTACGGAACTCACCATACGGCTACGTCAATACTTTTGTAATTTTCTTGCTTTAAGTTGGTTAGGTCTTTGTTTTTAAGATTATTTTAGCATTATTTATAAAAACATATAAGTTAAATAAGTCTAATCTTAACATATTATATATCTGATTATATCTAAAAGATTATTTCTGTAATCCTTATGGGGCAATAGTATGGTTCTGTTATGTTTTACTTTTCTTCGTATATAATGTAGACATTACTATAACTGCAAAATATTTTTTAAATATCCAACATGGTCTCCACGTGTACGGAATAATTAGTTTTCTATGTGTGTGTGTGTGTGTGTGTGTTTGCGTTGCGCGCGCGTGCTCTTCTCCTCTTATCAGATCACCGTTAGAGATGATACGGAAGATTTCATTTCTATCACATTAGGTATTGCTATTAAACGTTCAGTTAGTACAGGCAATGTTGTTAATTTTTTGAAGCTTTTAAATTAAGACGTGTTTTAGTGAAAACATCGATTATAAAAAACTCACTTATTTTTATTAACACAATTGCTTGTAAAATTTAAATTACCCTAATGTTTAGCAAAATGACTCAAGCCTCATCACCGCTAAAATTATGGTTACATTCATAATTCTTTAAAATCATTGGACTAATAACAGAGTCTTCTGTATTACTCACTGTTGCCGTTTCAGCATTGACTTTTAACGATTACCTTAAATGCACATATTACCTCGTTTTTTATTTAAAACCATCAAACTATAACTTATATTCAGTTTTTAATATGTAAATCACATTGTTATCGATAAGAAATCGCTCTTATACAAATGAATATAATATAATAAAGCACGCTGTTTTTCTACAATAATAATACATTTAACTGTACAGTTCGTTTAGTAAAAACAATTACTTAATGCAAATAATGAAGAAAAATAAAAATAAACAGATAGAATGAAGTGCACAACACCACAATGTCCCGCGGCTGGTAAAACGGGAACAGCGATAAAGTAGAAGATGGCGGAAGGAAATCTTTACAACTAGATTGCATCCAGTCTGGAGCAAGCGCACCTGGCTATTTGTTACATTTCAAGACCAGCATATGAAGGCTAGAACACGGCTTATCCATTAGAGCGGACTAATTGTGCGATGATAGGAGCGTCACAGCGTCACATGTATATGTATCTCGTGTGATAAGACCAGCCCAGCACATAGAGGCGACCGCATAGCTAACGCCAGACCTCCGCGCCCCGTTTTATCAGATTACATTCGGTTTTCTTATCATTGTAACCTGTCCAGCCTGGTCCGGCAACGTAAAAGCTTTCATATCGATGCTCTCTTTTGTACAATCTGGCCGTTCATATTATCTTGTTAATGTCTGTAACACATACCTACAAAATTAAACACTACATCGAGTTTTTTAATGGCAAAAATATTATTCTTTTTTATTTATCTTTTTCTTCGTCTCATAGAGTTTTACACTGTCTCCGACGTGTAGTTTTGAGAATAACAAATTAAAAATATATAAAATATCTAGTTAAGATCTGAGAACTAATTTATGTGTATTACTTCATTGTAAAGTTATTTAACTAACCGATTTTAAAATTAGGATAGAGTACATTATTATATTGGTTTAGAATAATAATTATTGGTAAAACTAATGTAATGTAATGTAATGAAGTGTTATATTTTTATTCATTTTATACAATCACCTCGCCTGTCACAACAGGGTCAGCCAATTACCTAATACGTCTGTAAGACAAGGGAAAGTGCCAAAGCATTGGTATAGCGATAGTATCGTACTTTGCATAATTTAGGTAGACTATCAGTCCTGCGTGATAAGTGATCAATTATAGTTACCAAAACGTCTACACCAATTTTTTCGTTGAATCTAACAACAATATGTTTACAAACATTTGGTCGTTTAATAATAAAAATATGTACTTTGTTGTAAAATTAATTTTGATTCCATACTACCAAAACACTACCATATTTTTATTTCTCTTTCAACATCAAATAAATGTATACATTTATACGGGGCCTAGAACAATGTATAAAAGTCAATGCAACTTCCCAACTTACTACTTACTACTGTTAAGTTGGTTATCATGCTTACACAAATCGTCTTTGTATTTTACATTGATGTTAAATCACAATATACATATATCACAAATATTAATACTTTGTACAATTCCTATTGAAACTCCTCGGCAGAAGGCTTACCTCGAATTAACACATTTAAGGGATGTACACCAAAGTTACAAAGGGTATTTCCTGCGTAATTTGGCAAAGTTCTGTTCACTTGAGGTTCTCAAAAAGGCCTACTTTAGTACATATACATGTTTCTTATGGAATTGTTATATAATTGTGAGGTGGCTGTTCGAAGCAAAATTTTTTAGATTCTTTATATTTTTTTTAAATAAGAAGTGGTCGGATCATAGCAGACATCAGTTCTAGTTATGTTCGAATGTCTTCAGAAGTTGGGAATTGGTTATTTTTACCATTTTTCTATATTCTAGAGGTATCCATGTATTGCAGGCTCAGATGTCAGTTGGTTCTTGGCAGGGATGTCCACGGGTATTTTACTAAAGAGTAGAGACAACTTGAGGGTTCAGCAACATTCGATCAACTGTCTTTGAGAAACTCTCTTTACAGGTTGGTGTCAGACTAATTAACTGGCTCTCTGGGGACATCAAGTAAATGAAAATGTATAATCACTTCAAAGCTCTCCTAAAACTCTTGGTATCCATATGTTGGTGGAGAGATGTTCCCACCAGTAGTTCATGCTCTGTTGCTTGGTTTTCTAAGTGTGAAAGAGGTGAATGCTATTTTGTGTATGGAAATGTGAATGAAACAATAATATAAATATAAGTCAAAGCTAGTTTTATGAACTATTATCTATTATTTAACGATTAGGAAATATGACTGTTTGTTATACACTGTGAATATTGCCCTCTCCAATAAAAATTATTATTTGATTTGTATTGTAAGGAATGTTTGCTAAACGGTGAGAATTGCATTATTCTTGTACTAGTGCAAAGCATCGGGTAGAGAAAGATACAGGTGTAAAAAGTAATTATATTGCATTATAAATTACTTTAGACATTAGAAATCATGGTATTATCCTGATACCCATTTAGGAGAGGAGAAAATAACGTTCTAATAATGAAATAACCTCAAATTTTGACTTTTGAGTAAGTAAACAGTAAAGACACTCAGAGCTGCTGGCCTTCTAGTTATAGCCGAGTAACGAACAACCCAGATGAGCTGCAACAGGATTGAGCCGCCTGACCACCCACGTTTGTTAAATCAGACCACTCTAAGCCTTTTAAATGTACAAGTGATTCGGATTTCTCACAAGTACATAAAGCCTTATTAAATGTAGCTTTAAACCAATGTCACTTAGGAACGTTGTATAGAGAAGAACTTTACAGCAGTTGTCCATTAAGAATAGACAAGTCGGCCTTAAGACTGTCTGTTTGAGTATATTGATAGTTATGATAGAATGTTTGACTGCAATTTATTATATGATTGTTTACCAAAATGGATTTAATATGAGATCATTTGCGTAAATATTCCATTTACTTGGAACGCGACGCAACGACGGCGAATATTTTAATGTGTTTCAGGATTACTTTGTTCGTAAGGGTTTTGCGTCCAAAGCTTTTGTACAAGTTGTTAAAAAACATGACTTATTTAAATACTTTATTACAAGTATGTGGGTTAAATCCCGCTATCTGTCACCAAAACCTAAACTTTTATATTTTATTTCAACTACTAAAATAGAAATTCAAACCAAAAAACAGTGTTCATGATTGATAATCTAGATTATAAAGTATGAATACCTTCTCAAATCTTGGTACATATCGGGCTAACATTAACGCTTACCGATCGTCAGTGAGGGGTGGTGACAAACAAACAATATCCCTCAGAATAGTACATGTCACATAAAGTTCATAGTCACGTAGTTCAAAATTCTAAGGGATCTTATAACAAATATTACTCACCAAGTTTCGTAGAAAAAATTACATTTTGGGGGATATAACGGAGTTTTACAAATAAGCAATTCGTTTTAGTTCAATTCAATTAATCATAGATTAGTGTTAATTTAATCAAATAATAGTTAAAAGTATTTGAAATATTTTAGTATTACAATATGCATGTTTAGTATATGTGTTCTCTATGTTGGTTTTTGCATCCAAAAGAACAGTATTTATTAAAACTTACACTTTATTTTTCATCCTTATTATTGGAATAATTACGGATTGTTTTACATCATAAAAGCCTTAAGTTACCTAAAAACCGTTAGAAATTTTCTTTTGTCGAATTGTTAACTTATTCATAAATTTCAATTCAGTCTTGCCCCAAGGGAACTCAATATCTAGTCAGCCATGTGTTACCATTTCATCAACAACCAATAAAGGTTCACTGAAACTAATCTGGGTACAGCAAGAACTGATGTGTCACTTAAATCTGGACAACTCTATATATATTTGGACAACCCTATATATAGGTAATGGTAGCACATTCACCCGGCAAGTGAGAGATCCGGGTTCGACTCCCGGCGGAGCAAGTACTTTTTGCGATTCAATGTTTATTGAAATTTAAATAAGGCAATTGCCATTTATACAATTTAATGTATATATATCCTAACCGCAAATATCGAGACTTTTTGGTGCAAAGGTAGATCGATAGGTCTAGTCTACTGCGTGGGATGACTGTTAGAATTAGTGGGGTTTCCTAAGTGCTAAAGGCAGTTGATAGTATAAGAGGGTGTGCCGGCCTCTGCCCGCTTTGATTGGTGAGGCTGGTACAGAGGCTGGCCTCACCTTCTTCCAAGGAGACATGACAGAGTAATGCCTAAAATCCTTCCTCATAGGTCTCGACAGGAGCGGCTCCTATCCCAACCTTACCCATCCAGAATATCCTGTCACTCAGCAAGCAGCTCAAAGATCCTTCTAGGATTAATTGCAATCTCTCAGCATCTTGTCCTAAGAGAACATAAAAACTATTACATCATAAGGCTTATTCAAAATGTTTGGCTCTTTCTTTCACGTGTAGTTTAAATAAAGTGGTTTAAAATGTGGTTTGGTTTTGCTTCTATATTCTCGAGGTCGTGCTATACTGCTGATTCAAGTGTATCTCACTTCGGGGTAGCGACGTCCACCAATACGGAACTAGAGGCCGGGACAACTTTCGTATGGCATAGAACAGAACTATTATCGGGAGTGCCGATGTACGAGCGGTCTAAGATGTCGGATTTTGAGTCTGAGTTAGAGATAGAGAGATATTGTTATTGAATACTTGCCATCTCAAGTTGGTGTAAAGCTAATCAATAGGCTCCCTGAAAAGATCAAACGCGTCAGTAACCACATTTAAATCTCGACTAAAACACTTCCTAGTCTTTAGGGCATTTTACTCAGTTGACGAGTTTGCGATGGGCCGCTGGATAATCTTCCGTAACGTTTTAAAGATTATTTTTCTGACTCCCCTTCTGATATCCAACGAAATTTGGCCACAATCGAGGAACCGGCGACAGGTTTCGCGTACCCAAAGAGTAATTTTAATTTGACATTTATATATTATTTATTTATAATTAAATTGTGTTAGTTATTAGATTAGGACTTTTATTTTTATATGGCGCTTGCAATACAATCATTGTTAATTAATTGTTTTCTGCAATAAAGAATATTATTATTATCATCATGTGATTAAAACATCAAATACCTGTTAATGATTCTTTACGCTTTTATATATATATATATATATATATTATATATATATATATATATATATATATGTAGAAATAGCCAGAATGCTTAACTCATTTCATTTCTTGACGTGTATGCTAATGAAATACATTTATTTATCCCTTCGGATGAACTAAAAGCCTCTGAACAACAATTTATTGTTTTGTTAACCTCTCATAACGCAAGCTAATAGCCCCTCAGATCTCTTGTAGTTACAGCCCTGCAAGTACAGCTATAAATCAGTCTCAGGGAGTGCACCAAATAACAAGCGCGGACCAGTGCATGTGGGTTTCACTGGCTCTTATAGTTACATACACCACTTGTTTCTCATTCGTTACCGATACTGCAGCCCATGTACGTCGATATATATTGGCAGGTGCTTGCATTAATTCCTTTATACAAATTGAAAAGAAGTAATACTCGATCGGCCAAAAATCGTCTGAAACAAACAAGACCGAGACACTAAACAATGCGCCGGGCGCATGGGCGGCAGTGGCGCACGTAGGTGGAGGCGCTCCACTCCCCAACAATCTTTTTTACCTTACTCTTACCTTAACTTAAATTACATTTCCAAATAAACGTCTTCTTGTTTTATAGTTTAATACCTTTCTATAGGTTTCTTTAATAGAGTCGGAGTATTTTTTACACGCAGCCCAAAAAAACAAAATATAAATATATATAAAATGTCATTAACTCCACATTACAGGGTTATTTTTATATTAGTATAATGAATGGTCAAGTAAAACCCGTTTTAAAAATGATTTTATTACTACATAAAATCAAGTTTCACTGATTATTTATTAGAAACTGACCATAACTACACATATGTTGAAATGGACATGGAAATTTCAGATAACGAAAGGAAAGGAGAAAAAATTAACATGAAAGAAGATTAACACATCTATCTAAATTGTAACAAAGATCCTCACAACTTTTGGTATAGCAATATAAAAAATCAGACAAACCCATAAAATTAAAATATTGAATATAGAACACAAATCTAAATAAAAACTTAGTCATATAAATTAAATATATGTTTAAATGGTCCACATTTGTATAATTAATTGTTTATTATTTATTTAGTGGTTAATGTTCACACTTATGATGATGTAATACCGAAACACGTATCTGGAAATAAAATTATTTAAAAAAAGGGTTTTATTTGACCATTCATTATATATAAAACATCCCTTCATATAACATAACAAGTTTTGTTGGATATCATTGGAAAAATTATCATTGAAATTGTAATAAGGATTGCACAATAATTTATATCTGTTACAATTTTTATTTTTTTAACTGGTTTTCTTGTACTTTAAATATTTTCAACGGGCGCCAATTTATTTATATTGAAACGAATAACGCTATAACTATTTTTAAATCTTCCTTTTATGTATCTATGTAAACAACTTGACATCTGAAGCTTTACTAGCTCTTGAGATAATATTTTTATAATAAAAATGGCGGATAGCGACACATCTCTCGATCTATGCTTATAGGAATTCTTCTTTGAAATGATTAGAACTATCTGCCAAAGAAGTTTTTGGCATCCTTTTCTGAATACACTGTATATTTGTATGTGTGAAATGTTTTGGAATATAACGCAAATTTGTGAATATGATAATATCCGAAATTTTTATAATATCCAGACTAAACTTGGTACATAGCGTACATAAATTCTTAACAAATGAAACATTTCAAGATAGCGGCCATTTGCAACCGTGCAAAATTTTTAACTTGCTTAGTTCCCAACGTATAATCAAAACAATCAATATAAATATACTGGGTCATATTATTGTTTTGCTTTTTTCGATATCTCTTAAGGTTTCAAGATATTGGGTATTCAAGGTTTGGAAAAGGATTGGTTATATAACATTTATTATGCATTAACTAAATGAGTGTTTTATAATTCTCAGGTCATTTACAACAGTGTTTCCTCATACGTGGTTTTTATCTCGTTAAGATTTCCAGATAGCGAGCCAAGTTTTTTTAGGTAGTATACAATATTGCGAGAATAATTTATTGTGAACACGATAACCACCGTAGCTTTTAGCCGATTCAGTCTAACATAGTACAGAGATAGTATTTACGCATAGCCTGGTTGAGTCCATGAGTCTGTTTTAACCAATACAACAATGGCGGTCATTTGCATTTGAGCAAATTTTTGTCTTGGATAATTATTCTTAACATAAAGAAATGTCAAGCAATCTCAAACAATATCGTCAACGTTTTTACAAAGACATTGTTATGCTTATAACAATTTTTGTCTTAATGCATTTCAATATTATGGAGTTTCAAAATGTTTGAAAGTGTTACGATTATATTAGCATACCAAAATTGAGAGTTATTTTCCGATAAGTGTTGTGTGAATAAAATATCTAAACTAATATTGCATCTCCAATTTGACGGATATTTTATTTTTTAATTTTTTAAACCTGTAAGACCTAATATTTTGTTAATTTGGCCTGAAATAATTTTTAAACGTGAAAAATTAAAAATGAAACATGACTTTATTGGAGACAAAAATAAAACTATTAATTCCTCTCTTTCTCTTACCTTAACGTAATCCAATTAGGAGTTTCGGTATAGCGCCTAATAACAGTTATATATGAAACATTTTTATCAGTAATTCATGTATCTCTGAGAGTTGTACCTCCTCAATTTTAAATGGTTTATTTTAATTAATACAAATATATATATGAAACAATATATTCATTCATGAAACATATATATATATATATACATCAAATTGTATAAATCGCAATAGCCTTATTTAATTTCAATAAACATTGAATCACAAAAAGTACTTGCTCCGCCGGGAGTCGAACCCGGATCTCTCACTTGCCGGGTGAATGTAATGGTAGCACATTCACCCGGCAAGTGAGATATCCGGGTTCGACTCCCGGCGGAGCAAGTACTTTTTGTGATTAAATGTTTATTGAAATTATATATACTGTATATATATATATATATATATATATATATATATATATATATATATATAAAGTGTGTACTTACAAAAAATACTTTCTATATATATAGGTAATAACATCAAATAAAACGTGTCCAATTCCTGTAACAAGCCAAAATGAGGCATTTTAAAGATGTTAATCAATTCTAAAACTGCTAAGTTGTAGAACGAAAA
The DNA here is from genome assembly GCF_021130785.1 of Homalodisca vitripennis. Classification (NCBI taxonomy): domain Eukaryota; kingdom Metazoa; phylum Arthropoda; class Insecta; order Hemiptera; family Cicadellidae; genus Homalodisca; species Homalodisca vitripennis. Next base: position 128,259,923 of record NC_060208.1, on the reverse strand, counting down.
AATATATATTCCATTAAAGGTGACATTTATTGTACCACAAAACCTTATTTATTAAGTTACGTTTTTAATTCTGCCCCAAAGATTATATTGGCAAAACCATGACTCCATTAAGAGTAAGAATACCAATAATGAGATTGATGTTGTTCATCAAAATTATAAGAATCCTTTATCTGTACATGCGATTCAACACAACCAAAATAAAACTAGAAAATAATTTCAACCTAAAAGAAATTTACTATTAGGGCCAAATCTCAACCATAATTAATTTCAGTAATATTATAATGACAAATCAATTGATTTTAAATTTAAATCAAGATAATCAGACTTTTACATGTGAAATTATTCTCTTTTCCTTATTTTAAATGCAATTTTACTTCTAATTCAAAATGTATAAATATTCTACACACAGGTGATTGGAAACTTTTTTCCTATGGTATTTATTTGTAAAAATATGTGTTGATTATATTATTTATTGGTTTGAGTACTGTTTCTTTTGTTAATCAGGAATGGGTTCTGGGATCCTGAAAATTAAAAACAGGGGTCTGGTTTGTTAAAAAATAAAATACCTTGTGATTTAAAAAAAATTGTGTATTCTGATAAAGCTAAGCAAAATTTGATCCAACCAACAAACAATAATTCTGTTCCTCAAAATACACGAAGTTATTTTTAAGCAGGGCACTAGTGCAATCTTAAATTTCCTTAAATAAATGTAATTAATTCCAACCAGAAGTGCTGCTACAAGTGCAAATCCTTAAATAAGAGCTACTCGCAATGTCGCTCTGTGATTCTCTGTAGCCATGAATACTGAAATATACGTGCGTGTTATACGTTATATATGCCTGCACCCGAAAAATATAATAGGATTCCATCGTATTGCATCATAAGTTATTTCACTAAGAAAGCTATGGACTTTTGGGTTACTCCATCGTTCGATCGTACAATATACAAATTGCTGAATTAAAAAAAAATAACATTAACGTGGATACTACGAATAATTGCGTAGCTATAACTCAGTAGAAATTAAACCTAAGAACTATTAATGTATTTTCATTATAATATTACTAAACTATGATGTAGTGAAACTAAAATCATAAAATCCAACTTTGCGCATACATTCCAAAAATGAGGAAAATTTTAATTGACTGTTTACTTTGAATGGATAACACCTAATACACATTTAAACATGCTTTTATATATTACAATGTTTTCTAAGAATAATTAATTTAATATTCCACCCGTTTCAATTACGAGCAGCTCTTCGACCAGCATAAAACTTGGCAAGAATGTATATTAAGAATATGACGAATTAGAATGTGACTGGAGTGGAAGGAACAGACGGAAACTGTACAGCGCCTGATTTGATTTATTGCCTTCGTGTGGAATTTTCTTCTTCGCACGTTTGAACAACGTAACGAACAATGTTTATTTTCAAAGATATATTTATAATAGACCGTTCGTGAAAATGTGTGTAATAAAGGAGGAAACATATAACTTCGTGTTTTACAACTGACAGGATAGGAGGAGAATGTGAGGAGAAAGGGAATGTCAAAATAAGTACAGAATTAAAAATTAAGTAGTCGTAAAAAAATTTTGATGTTTCTACTATATTTTCGTTTCCCAGAAATTTAAAATATGTAGATTTTCAAATACGGGAACAATTTCAAATTTTATCAAAATTTGACAAAGTGACATCGTTTTGTTTTTGCGTACATATTATCATCATATTGTTTTATCTGAATGGCATTATTAATAATTTTAGTACTTTATATTATTAAAAGATTAATAAAATAAAATTATACGCACAATATGTAATGAGAGATTGTAACAACTTGCAAAATTGATTGCAGTCACAAAAACATGAAAAAAACAAAAAACTTCCCATTATAAAATATTAATGTCAACTGTAAACATTTCAAACCAATTTTAAATATCGTTTTTAATATCTTTAAACCCAAAAATGAAACGGAAGTGCAAATAGTACATTCGGGAAAACATTCGGGAATTCTGACGTTTAGAATTAAATCCTCCAGTGTATGTGATATACTGAAAATATGTATGTATTGTATCAAAAGAGAATCAAGAGAACAAAGTTTTCCCTTTCAGAAATTAATGAAACAAATTTTTTTCCCCTTATTTAATACTGTGCATGGATGCAGCTAGATTAGATATGGAGATAAACATGTTAAATGCAGCTTGTACGGAATCTTATAATTTTAACAGTCTAAGAACTTAGTCTCACTATATAAAATTAACATAGTATTCGCATTTCTTTAAGTATTTTCTGCCTCGGTCTCAGAAGTCTTGAGAATCTGTATGTTGCAATAACTTAAATATCACAGATAACCTATATTCCGCTTTGTTTCGAAACATCCCAGTTTGCTTATCTTTAATCCTTAATGCCTTCAATACAGATTCGTCTACTAAAATAAAGTGATAGATGTAGGCAATTTGTTGTCATGCGATATGGCCAAAACACTAATTATCCCACATACAAGTCTATCCTTTCAAACATTGCACTACTGTAGTGGTGTAGTGGAGTTTTGTATAAAAGGAATTCATATTCTGGAAACTAAACGATTTTTTCATCAAAATTCTCTTAATGAGTTTTGCATTTCCACGTTCTAAGCAATGTCCGCTAGAGCCTCCTGGATATTTACGTAGAGCGAGTCCCCTCTTCGAGCCATTTCCTCTAGCCTCTTAGTTCCCTTTAATCCTCTTTGAAGCCCTCTTCATCTACAATTTGGTAGAGGAGTTTTCGTTGGGGCAAATGTCGATTAAATTGACTACTTGGATTTTCTACCTATCAAGGTAGCAAACAGTTGACCGTAATCTCTTGCTGGTTAACTGTCTTGGGAGCCACCCAAAGCCTGAGAACTGGCTGGGTGTGGAATATTGCTGTTATGGAAATACTCCCCCTTGCTGTTTAATTGTATCCTGAAATTGAGTAAATCTATATTTCATTCTTCAATACTCTAAGTTCTATGGCCGATTTTAATAAATAGTTCCAGAGTGCAATTCACAGTTTAAAAATGAAATTTCTTATTTCTTATACTCTTAAATGCTTTTAGTTATTATTTTATTACATACTATGGCATGTTCCAGTTAAATTTTAAAAATTTCATGCACCATGTAATAAGACTTTTGCGTAAAACAACCTTCTTACTTTCAGGTGTTTCACCCTCGTATCAACTTCTGGATACTCTCCGGACAGTAGTAATTTAAGTTTTCAGTGAAACGTTTACACTTGCTAATGAGAAATTATTTAACAATCAATGTTTACACTATCTATGGGTTTCACTCTACAAATCATTCAGGGTCGGGCAGCCGAATGAAAATAAGGAATAACATGTTTTAGAGATAAAGTCTGTAGTCCAATGCAGATTCATAGATTTATTGTACATTTTGATAATTATAGGGCTCTATAAATCAAACCTCTCATGATAAGAGTCATGCACCAGTGGTACTTGAAATAAAGTTTCGCAACCTGATGCAACCCGCTACTATATAAGCACCGCCGCCAAGTCGCGAACCGGGGTATGTAAGAGGCTACATGTCTGAGCGCCCACGTCCGAGGCTAGGGTTCCCGCCCATACCCGGACTTTGTTTATCCTGGCCCTCCCTGTGCCGATTATAGTTTACGACATGAATACTAATTGTTTGCCTTTGATTTATAGCCAAGAACCGGGAACGTTACACTTACATATATTACTCATAGCCCACCAGATTCTTGCTAGCGCTGGAATGTGAATGTGAATGTGAATGCCCCACGACCAATTGATAAACTTTCACCAATACAGTAGTGGAGTTGTTATACATTTGGTATAAACACAATTTAACATTATGCTAGTTATATGGTTAGAATAAGACTGTATAGGTAATTTTGAAAAGTTTGTATTTTATTGATTAAGAATTGCATCCTATAATAAAATAAAACATTGAAAACGTATAAAAATGTTCACTGTGACGAATTTCATAAGAACTTGTATATGCAGATAAATGGAACTTAATAATTTAGATCCAGTAGCTGAATAAATGAATTTCCGCTTAATCAGTTTTCTTGTACGATCACTCTTGAATTGTGTATCCCTTTCAAAGTCACTGAACTCTATTCTTGAATATACAATCTATAATAAAATATTTTCGAAAATAAAGTAAATTATTGATAATTTCCTTTCATGGAAGTTTGATTACATAAAGTCATATAGTTTAATTACAACAATTCTCGCCAATTAAACGAATGATTAGGTAGGTTAGTTCCAAATCGTCTTGAACTTTTCTTACATATCAAAATAAGTAATCAGCATAGCTTTTTCGAACTTAGTCTCTTTGTGTATATTGGGAGTTAAAATTCACTTTGGATGCTAACAGTAGTTCTCAAACATATTTGCAGTGCTATTAGTCTAGAAACTCAGAACCGACTTGCACTGTACAAGCACACAACCTGATCTTTCTTGAAATCAATAGAGAAATGTTTCCTAAAAATGAAATCAATCGTCACCCAAGATAATTTTAATGGAGGTTCAAATATTAGAGTATCCAAAAGGGTTAAAATATAAAACGATAGTTTTTGTGTGTTCACAATAATTGGTTACGTGTTCTGGTTACGTGCATCATTTCCAATCTATATTTTCTTTATATGTAGCAGAACCAATTGTCAAAAGAGAGAATAAAGAAAAAGCGTAACAAGCTACTTGCTTCACCATAGCCTTCTGCGTCAAACTATTTAACCTCCGTTTAGTAAAATAAAACTCCAAGACAAGGTTTAGCGTAGGTATTCAGCAGCCCCAGCGACTACGATATACGGATACGCACATGCTTAGGCAAGACTGTCCGGAATCAACGCCGCTGTAATAGAATCTGCCACTTGCTATCTTACAAAATCTATAGATCCTGAAAATTCAACGCCATTTACGGTAATCATTGACTATGGTGGGTATCATGGGGAAAGCGAAGATTACGTGTTAACGGTAGCCAAATATCGACATCATTATACTATCATGAGGCTGGTTAGCAATCGTCAAATATAATTACTCTTCAGATCTGAATTTCAGAAACCACTAAATCTTTGGTGCTGCAAGGCATGCACGAGTTTGGCTGACAGTTCACCCCTCTAGCGTATGGAAGTCGATTTAATTAAAGGTATCCCATTCCTCGTTCTTTCGGTTTATTTGTTTGTAATTATAATAAACACTTTTTCGAGAACCAGTAGGTAAAAAAGAGTAAAAGACGAGTCAAAATGTTTTTTGGTTGAGTTTTTATTTCATGGTCATTTTCTTTTAATTTAATTTTCCTGGAGACAGAAAATATTTCGAAACATTATTCACTTCAAAAGGATTTTTAGGCATTTAAAACAAGAGTTTTGGGTAATTGTGTAACTAGACTCAAGAAAGTATGCCTGACGATAAAAGTGTGACTTTTCACAGTATATACAATGAACTTCAGGGAGAACAAGGTTTTAAATCATTTTTGGTTAAAGGCAATTTGTAAAGAACATAATTTAATACGTTTACAAATGTTATATTAAAATATTACTTTTTCACAGTTACAATGTACTTTCGTCAGTTATTTTTCATGTAAGTAAAAAAATATTAGTATCAATATCTTCAGCAATTCTTCTGTGTCAATTATAAAGTTCACCCTAACTACTACTTCAAAGATATATAATCTTTTTAGAATAGAAAATATTTATTATATCTTTCTTCTCTTCAGAAAAGGTATATTAAAGGACTGCGACCATAATCTTTGTTATTCAAACATATCTACCCTACCAAACATGGATTGCAGCACTTTAACTCTTTTAGCGAGCAGGGGTTTGGATTATTCAACCTAAAATATGCAACATATATTTTAGTTCAATACATTATTTTTATTCAGGATGAATATGGTTTGCAGCTTCACATCAAGAAAGAACTATGAAGACGTTCCTGAATGTGTGTCTATAAATATAATTTTATATGAGGAAGAGTCTAAATTATTATTAGACAGATACGTATCTCCCCTAATTTAACATACTGTAGAATAATACCTTATAAAAGTATGGTGAATTTATCGTGGAAAATGAATAAAAATAGATTTTACTAATAATTAATGTTATTAATTTAATAAAACTAAATATAATTGTCGTATGAACTTGTATAGACACTAGAATTCTATGCTGTATTATTTAAATATCCCTAAGGAACTGTAACGAACTGAATACTATGCACTACATTGAACCTCACAAAAAATATTCCGATAATGCATTATTCCAGTCCTTTTAAAACTTTGTTGCGTCCCAGAAATAAAGAGAGCAGACGTTTGATTCACTACTTTCAAGAAAGTTTTATATAACTTTTCTGCTCAACAGAATGCCAGTATACTCGTACGTTTTAAGAATTATGTTTAACTACAGTTTGACTCATGTTATGTATTATTATACTGTGTTATAGAAGTAGGATGTTTACATAAAGTTTTCTATATCTCTTCTAAAACTCAGTATAAACTTTGGTATCACTAATTAAATAAACAACATAAAACACTGTTTTGCTAATGTTTTTACAGCCGTTCCTCTAAGTTGTTATCTTAGCTCAGTATATACTTACTTAATAGTGTTATCTTAGGTACAACATAAAATTGTAAGGCTCTGCTCATTACAGCTGTTTCTAGAGTTTTAACATTCTTACTTTTGTTATTTTGTATGAGGCTATATCTATTGTAGAATTGAAGGTAATTGCAAAATATTTTGCCAGTATAACAAAACTAAAGGTTACACATTCACTAATTTACGATCTCATAACGTTTCCAACTAATAAAGGCCATTTTATAGTCTTAAAAGGCGTAATTGGCTCAATACAACACGTGTATATAAACATCCTGGGCATTTGTAGGAAAACACTTTAAAGATACAACGTTCTGTTAACTACACTGTTTTCGTAACTAATAATAAATTATTAAGCCAGGACAATATTTATGGCCTAAGCTTTTCATAGGAATTTTACTACCAATCAATATAAATAGTATTGTAAATTCGCTGCAAATTGTAGGAATCAAGTCCTAATTTTTCTTTCTCAAACGGGATTAGTTTCTATTCATAATAAGTACCTCTGGAGTTCTGCCTAAGAATTTCAGTGACTCCCTATAGTTTGAAATCCCTGATTTTGCATATTTAATTGGCTGAGTGTTAGTGAATTTTTTTACTCGAAGGGATGAAAAACTTCTTGCTTGTCTGTCTGCTCTCACTATATCTGTAGAAAGAACTTACCTATAGTACTGGAATTTTGCATGAAACTCCATTTCTATATGCGCAACATCAATATTGGCGATGGTGTACGTCACTCCAAGGGATTTTGACGAGCGTCAGGGAAACTTATTTTATTTGTCTTACAAATAACTAAATGACATGAATAAAACCGTAGATAAGCAAATTTTTAAAGAAACTAAATACATCTATAATATTATTAACATGTAACATAGCAACACATTTAATAAAATAATTTGTTAGAAAGACTTTGGTGACATTGTATTGTGTCATTCGATAGTCCTTTATCAATTTATTTTTGTAGTTTGATGATGGTGAGTGTCCCTGCAGGAGATTTGGTTTAGCGTTAGGAAAGTCTGTAACTCTAGGTAATATCTCGAAATTCCTTTCTATCTGAATGTCAGTCTGCCTGTTTCTGTTAGATATTACAAGAACGGATTAAGCTATGGGCTTGAAATTTTATTTGCAATTTTATTTCTACACAGGTAACTTCGTGTTTGATAATGGCATGTCCCTCTATGGATATGACTGAGCGTTTATGTAGGATATTCCTGTATGTAATGTATTCATACAGTAAAAATTTTAATAACCTCTCTAGATCACAGGGACTTTTATTATTAAAAAACTGCTATGAAACCTAGCTGAATGTACTAAAATTTAAATTTATAATATGGCCTGATAATCTCGAGAAAGTTTTCATCTGTAGACTTTATATTTTGCATGAAACTTTATTTCAACAAAGGCAATAGTGTGTTCTATAATGGTGTATGTCTTTTCCTGAAATTTAGCTTACCTTCATTAAAGCCTATTACTGATTAGACTGACACATGTTCTTTTCTATCTGTCTAGAGGATGTAAAAGTATTAAAGTTTTAATTATCTTTCGGTTTACAGGGCATTTCGAGAATTAAATAAGTCATGGACTTAAAATTTTTCATGGAATCCAGTGCATGTAATGTAGCATGTGGTCTGGCATACCAACTTATAATAATAAATGTAAACGGTGTGTTTAAATATCTGTAACAACATTGTTATTTTACACTAAAATGAATTATGTTAGGAAATGAAATATTATAACACCGCATTTTAGAATAGGTTTCATTATCGTTTATTTCCTCGTGGGTAGATTTTATCACTACCAGTTTTAGTAGTCTACCATAAAAAATTGAGTACACACACAAAAATATTAGTAATGACTCTAAGAGAAACATACGTTCTTCACTTTGAATGCTGAGAATTTTGACACAACAATGAATCATTTATACACTTACCAATAATGACATCATTACTTGAGCCTTTTTTCACATTACCTGTAACAAAATAATGTTTATTATTAAAAAACATGTCTTAGTTCTTGAACAGCCACTTTATATGTGTAAAACTATTATTTTATAAACATATGTGGAATCAATAGAAAACTATACATTTTATTTCATTATACATTATATTCATTCGCAATCCTGTACTCGCTACTGGTTAGTATTATTTTCCGCCGATGTTCTTAGAATTAAATTCTTTGCGAAAAAATAACCTAATTGTCACTCGTACTAACTTTACTCTCTTGAGCTTTGTAGCCGTTCGACAGCTTACCTGTTACCACCTCACGCGCCTTGTTCGTAAGTAAAATTTACATTTTTCGTATTATAAATTTGCGAGACTACTATTTTGAATGTAATATAATGTAAATTTGTAAATAGTAAAGTAATTTACCTATAATTATGTTGTAGTTGCCAAACTAATACAGGTATTAGTTGTGTTGATGTCTTTCTGACGAGACGACGTTGACTTGATTATAAGTTGTCTCGATAAATGGCTAATCTCGTCTCAATTTTGTCACAGGCGAGACCAAGGGCCAATTACCAAGTACTTTGAGTACAACTTTGAGATTAAATTCTTATTCAACTTCGAGTACTTCCAGTATTAAAGTTCTAGACTTTTAGTCTTCTATTAATGGTTAAGTTCGTAGGAAAAATTCCAAAGAACATTGGAACTACTAGGACAACACCTTAATTTACATTTCAGTTAACTATTACCTTTTTTGGCAATAACGTGGCAAGGTCTTGTTGTTTTTTTTTTTTTTTTTTTTTTTTTTTTTTTTTTTTTAACATCTAAAAGTTGTGTAAGTTTTATTTGCCATCATAAAACTTATAAGTAAACTTTGCAATACCGAGTGTTTATTATTACTACGATCTTAGAGATTTCCAACCCCATACACTTTGTCCATCGGTACAACTCTTAGACAATATAAGTGCCTTTTGTGGAATTGCGTCCAACTACGTAAATAGCTCTGTTCCACTAGCTTCCTGAGTTCTAATGATAATATTATTTATTTTTGTTTACACATGCTAGCTGACTACTAAAAACGTTCTTTTTCTTCTGGTAGTTATTTTAAAATCTAATCCAAATTTTATACCAGCTGATTGGTTATTTACACCACTAAAAGAATTTTTTATTTTTGTACGACGATTTTAGGTACGGTATTTAAAACTATTAAATAATATACATATTTGGTATCCATCGAAAGTCCTTTTGCTATAGATATAACTTTAATGGATTTTAAATAAATATCCCATGGGATTTCAAAATTCAAATTTTAATCTTATCAGAGTAAATTCGTTTGTTTCAAACAGCTGATTAATAGATTTGTTACTCTCAATTAACTAACAGACAAATCAGCTAATTGGTTATAACATGTGTATAATTGAGAAACTAAAAGAAGTAAGCGATTCCTGCACAATAATTCTAGTTAAGGTTGCTAAGTTGCGTTGATTTATTGAAATTCTATAACTATAGCCTACTAGCAATTAATGTAAATAATTTTTGCCCATAATACGTCCACAACTGCGCCTAACAGTTGGAGAAAAATGTCCTGTAGAACTGAAACAATTAGCTTGTCTTGATTGTTACTATTAGGCTAGCAACCCTCACTTTCTAACTGAGATTTTGCACATTTTTATTCGACTGGCAACATCATTAATATAATTTAAATTTTTACTTTTTTAATTATCTGACAGTTTAAACTTTTACTACAAGAAAAATAAATTAAGTTCCGGACGAAGAGGAATGGTATTTAAAATACAATTTGTTATTTTTTATATTAGATGATTGTTTAAGCTCCGTTAGGAGCTCATCCGAGTAAACTGTAAAAAGCAAGTTCAGTCTCCTATTCATTGCAATGGCAAAATTTTAAAAGCTAAATAATGAATTAGCATAAACAATGAGAAAATTATGCAGAACGCTACTCTATGTAGGTCAAGCAGGAATATCGCCTCCGCAGACGCTGTTAGGAGGTTGTTTGCGAGGGGGTGGTGTAGAGTGAAGGAGGTGTTTGGTGTAACAAAATACTACCGTCTCTTGAGATCAAGTTCAGACTAAAACAGCAATGGACTTAGCCCAACCGCAACGTTTTCTTTTTAAAATAATTCACTTGGGTTTTTAATTAACTTATTTAGTTACTATATTTATAACTATATTTAGTTATTGTGTATTACATGTAGTAAAGTTTAATCAGTTTAACCACTATCAGAAAAAACCTTGGAAGTTTTAATTGCCTGACGAAATTGTTGTCTCATGGTATTTTAGCAAATGCGCTTCATCTCTGATCTAATGGTGATAATTTAGTTAAACAAAATAATATTTTATTGTATTTTGAGGTGTTTTAAGGTATTATTTTCCATAGCCTACCTACTTTCTTTCTGGTGTTAAGAAGTGTCTATATTTATGATGTTTGTAATCAAATGCTCCTATCACGAACCTTCTAACTGTACGAGTAATGCACGCGAATCATTGCTTGGTATGAGGGGACCCGGACAGTAAATATTTGGTAAAAATTACGTTTTCACTTTTTTATTTATTTTTGTAGACAATTTTCTTGTGAACATTTTGATATACAACACTTTACATTTTAAATTGTATTAGCACTCGTAAAAAAATAAATTCGAAAGTGTGTTTACGTAAATATGGCAAGGCAACAACACCTCATAGCTGAGCAACGCAACTTATTTGTTATAGTACTCATTACTTTTAATTATGATGATGATTTAGTGTGTTACTGTTGGCTAACCTGCAAACACAACAAGGATAGCAATACTGTGTTTGTTTACATTGATCATAATTGTGTGTTGTGTTGTTTGAGGTTTTGTTTGTTTACTTATAGCAACATTTTGTGTTTTTATTGAATATAACTTATTATTTCTGTTAGTGGTGTTTATATATTATTATAATGGAACGAAGAAGACCTAAGAAGCCAAGAACTGTGTTCAAGAAAAGAAGAAATGTTGGGCAACCTTGAGGTAACGTTGTTCCAGTTTGTAACAATTCCACACCTAGGCCTAGTACTAGCCTAGATTCTGATATTGATTCAATCCCTATTGAAAGTGCTTCGAAGATAAAAATAGGTGATGTTCAGGAAACATATAAACAATATGAAGATCAAATGAATGAAAATATTTTAATTGACTTAACCTTGCTGAACAATGCATTATCATAATGTTTGGCTTGTTCAAAATGTTTGTCCGCTATTGTCGAAATTCGAAACATTAGCAGTGTAGGCCTAAGCTCTAAAACTTGAAATATTTTGCAAAAGTTGTATGTACAGTCATCCTTTTTTTAGTTCAAATAAAATAAACAGTTTGTTTGAAACTAACTTACGGTTAGTTTATGGCTTCCGTGCCATAGGCAATGGCTGTGTAGCAGCGAAAACCTTTTGCGGCATCATGAACTTGCCTCAATCTCCACTAAAGTTGTTACCTTACACTGAGGTTCTAGGATCAGTAACTGAGAATGTGTGTTTTGAGACTATGAAGGATGCAGTTGAGGAAGCAGTATTGGTAAATGAAGGTAACCGTGACATCCCAGTTGCTATTGATGGCAGTGTGATATGGGCTCGCCTCCCAAAAACTGGATTTGTGGGTATAAAGACCTTACATTTTGGAGTTTACGGAGCCGTTTCAACTTTTAATATCAGACAGATTACTAAATGTAAGGTCCTACAGAAATTGGGCATTTCTATTGGCAAAAACACTGTTTCTACAATGAAATTACTAGACACCGAGAGGCTTCGAAATTCAATGCGCGCTTCTGCTGAATTAAAGAAAAGGGCAAGGCAGACCAAGAGGCAATCTAAAAGGAAGCTGGAGGACAAGGAAGAAGACCCAGACAATCCAAGTTATGAGGCTGGCCTGTTTTAAACACAATTTGTAAGTAAAATCTGTTTTTATAACATTGAAATAGTACGCATTACTTTAAATCGCGATTCCCGAAACTTGCTTTTTTACATTGTGGAACACTTTTTTCAAAAACCATTTTAGATATGAAATTTTTACCACATATTCTAGGCTATTATTTGAACACTTTAACACGAGGATTTGTTAATTAGCACCTTAGTTAATATTTTATAAAATATTATATGTGAAATTTTAAGTAAAAAATTAGCAGCATATTAAAAAAAATATATTTTAAAAACAAATATGTATTTTTTCAATCCCTGTGTTAAAGTGTACTAATAATGTCAAAGAATATGTGGTAAAAATTTCATTTGGATATCTCTAATAGATTTTGAAGAAATTGATCCAAAAAATACACAATTTAACATTAGCGTAGTAAGACTGTCCGGGTCCCCTTTTAATGAAAAGCTTTTGTACTCAATTTGGAGACAGTTTACTATACTAGTTAAGCATTTACAAAACTAACCTATCATAACTAACTGATATTCAAATAGGTGTGTAGGTACAGTACCTCATAATAGCTTGTTCAAAGATAAATAAATCTGTAAAATGGATACTCCATTAAAGATATATTTCAAGATACAAGCATAGAAACGAATAATTAGTTTTTTTTTAATCTTTTCAGACATTGTTTTATTATTTTATATGTAAATTAATTTGACAATTATATAAAATTCATTGGTTGTATAGAAGTAAAATTAGTCTAAAAATTAAAAACTGTATTATTTGACAAAGACTGAGAAGGAAATATGGTAAGCTAGTAAGGCCACCTAGCTTTATTGCATTAGCTGGAAAGATAAACCAATATTTTTAATAGTTACTGGATTTTTTAGTGTTTTCTTTTTTCATATACGCTTAGCTTTGAAGACTAACACAAATGATAAGTTTGGAAGCACATAGAAAAGGTACACCTTGACATTTCTAAACTAAAATAAAACTTAAACTGTAAAAATTTAAAAAAATATATGTTTGTATAATTTAATTTTACTACATCATGTTAATAATTATTAGAAAATACTGTATTTTAGAATGAGAATAAATCAACATAGTCTTATTAATTAACCTTTACGTGTGGTATACTAGCATACAAGGTGTATTTATACTTTAGGAAATGTTGTAAATTAGTTTTTAAACTGAAACCGATTAAAACACGAATCGATTTATATGAGAAACTTGCAGGAAGACATCGGGGTGCAGTAACGTTCATCCAGAACCGATCTGCGGACGTTCCAGCTCATTAAACTTGTACGGGAGCTCATAATTCACATAGTTTGGACAGCCAATCCGGTGTTACACCCATCACGTGTGAACGTGCTTCTTGGCCACATACGTGCTAGATATATCAGTTCAAGGTTGCATGTTCTTTGATATTAATCTTTCAACACAAAGTTACCTGCACAGTTTGAAAATAATTAATTTTGAAAAAATAATACACGGCAATAAATATTACATGGATTTTCGTATTCCTAAGAACCCAATACTCATTACACTTTTCAGTTCGCCATATTTTTTAGTAGTTAAGGCTACTTTAAAAAGCCTCTTAAAGCGTAACCAATTCTGTAAGGAGTATATTTGAAGTAATTATATGGAATCTAACGTAATTAATGGGTATTACATAACTCGTTATTTATTAACTCTATTACACACTCTTATAAATTATTTATTATAATTACTAAAATGGTAAAATAAGTATCTATTTACAGTAACTTTATTAAATTAATTGTTTATACTTGTATTAATATTGTTATGCTCCATTGATATGTTGAACCTAATATAAACAGTTTTAAAGTTAGCAGTTTTTGTTGTAAGTATTGATTTTATAATATATTGCTAATATAGTGCTAAAACAATTTTATAAGCAAATACGTAATTATTTTTTCAGCCTATATTTCAACATCGAATTTATTGTATTATGTTTATAATTATTTTTAAGGTTAAACTGTTTAGTGTCTTATGTTGTAAAGTAGCAATATTCATACAACGTATTGTAACAGATGATTCTTCAAATTCAATATTACAAACATCTTCCAAGACCTGTGAGAAAACTTAAAAGTAACAAAGAGCAAAACTGCAAAGGTTTATTTGGTTCGTTATTATTTGTCGTTTAAGGAAATTGTTATATTTTAATGGTATTGAGAATTCACATAGACTATAATGCTTCACCTATTTCTAAATCTGTCATTTACAAACTATCATAATTGTAAACAGAAATGTAGTTTGTTGTCTCTAAACAGACCCAGCGTTGACGACGTTCTACTCTCGTGTACGCTCCGTTGACAATGGGTGGCCTGCAACCTTGTTGCATTTAAATGTCGGTATTTCTGTGAATCACCAAAGCAAATTCGAGTTGCTCATGCCCGGAGTTCTCTCGAAAGTGCAATGAAGGATATCTCAAACAGTTCACTGTTCTCTAAACCTCATTTTGTTCTTGTGTATGTTTTTATGCAGCTGATTTAATTAAGTGTTTATGAACTAAAAAGAAGTTGCACACAGTCAAATCATAAGTATCTTAAATCTTTAAAAATCAGAATTTGTTCCTGTGTATTTCAGGACTATTCAAATTAACTTTTAGCATAAATAATGTATATAGGCTTTACGCTAACGTAAAGATGTTAATTTATTTTTTTAGTACAGTTATTGCTCTTAGTAACTACCTCAAGGACTTACAATATTATGTGAAAGTAACAAATTTTTTTTAATCTTCGTGGTTAACCGGGATATTTTGATTTTATAATATTTTGTAATAGTTATAAGATTAAATATTAACAGTTGTCAATTTTCTTAAAACTGATATTAAATTAATATGGCTTTATGTTATTTGAAGTTGAACATCTTTATGAAAACTAGAAACATTATGCACTCAAATTCACCAATTATGTTGTGAACTTTGAACCAGTAACTTCCTCCCTCAGGTCCTGTTATAACGGCTAAGAGCTCCTGCATGTGAGTTTATAGAGCACGTCTGTTGTAATGGACGAAATATCAGCTTTGACTAGGAGAATAATTTTAGGTTCGCTGAAATTTACTCGCTAAAATTTCAAACACTAGTAAAAAATTTGTTAAAAGCTAAAAATCTGTTCAAATCTCATCCCAAGATAGACGATTTTTAAAATATGCATAAATATTAACTCTCTGGGTTGGTAAATCATGAAATATATACAAGCTAACTCTTTCAATATAAACCTAAATTAAATTAATATAAAAATATTTACCTTTACTTTAGTTTATTACTTTTTTAACACATTTAAAACTGTTTCATAAAGTAAACTATGCACTCACCACTTATCTCGCCCTCATACGACCATTCATACAAAATATACTACAGATAATAATACTTTACGTTCACAGAAATCGCAATGAACCAAATTGATATGTAGTAATATTAATAAAACTTACACTTCTATCCTTTGTGACAAAGCAGAAACTATTATAAATATGTGATAAACATTATTAATATTTATCTACAACACAGCGTACAATACAGATTACTAGTTTCATAATTTTGTATACTTTTAGAAGATATTTTTTTCTTTTATAGAAGGTCAAATAATGCAACGTACAACTAAAAATTTCAACGCAAAACTAAAATCAATTAAAGAAATTAAACCTTGTGTTATCTTACTTTTTTATTTTACTCCTTTTCTGGTATAGAGAACAATTCTACATTTTAAATGGTAATTTCCATTTTGTAATTATTCGATAGAACTCAAATCAATAACCTTGATTACCTTATCAATGACCTTATGCGCATGTAATATAGTAACCGATTGAAAAAAAATTAAATGCTTTTCACGTTTTGCATTAAAAAGTGTTCCTTTCATGTTTTAAGTGTATATTAATGAGAATAAAACAATAAAATCAAGATGTCATCAAAGAACTATTGAAATTTGTTTTAACGTGTTTATTTAATTTCCTTATGCACGTGGAGAAATGAGAGTTGAATGCATATTTGAATGGTTACCAAACCATACGATCTATCAAATAAAATTAAAACTGTAGGATATTATAGTGCTTTCAATATGTAATAAATAAAAATTAATAAGGTATTAACTGTAAACATATAAATTAATCATAATAACTTATTTCTGAAGGCAGCCATAAAATGATTATTTGTCTCTAATAAAAATATCAATAGTTGCGGTTAGGTTTCTTATTTACAAAATGAGGAGTTTTAAGCTTTACATAGTTCTCTTTTTGACAGGGGTAAGATAAAAGGTATGAAATGACTTTTGAAATAGCATTTGATTTCTTTTAGCAATGTTCCAAAGTTTTGATTATTCTTAAGATATTTTGATTTCACAATTTTGCGTTTTCCTTGTCTTTGTGCTATTTGAAGACAAATTAAAAAGCTAACATGAAGAAGTCAAATAAATACCCTTTTATTTCATGGGGATGGTATTTTACTTGCCAACCTGTATAAAGTTCATTTAATATAGTTTAGAAATCATTTTGAATGCTTGTGTAATAGGAACATATGAGTCAAAACATCAATAACACATGTCTTGCTGTCTAGATTATCTGTTATGCTTAAGACGTTGTAGCCGTTCAACACTTTGCATTATACATCTTTAAAGTTATGACAGTTCTAATGTATTCTCCTTGTCATGTCACCTTTCAATAAATCTACTGTTTGACATTCGTCTGTGGGTTATATCCAGGAGCTAAACCTTGAACTGTAGTATTAGTCATGTCACTTTACTCTCATGAATGACTCGCGATACGAAACCAGGTTGGAACAACAATGAAACATACTTTACAGGCAGAATCGGAAAAGGTCAAACAGAATTAAGAAGTAGGCAGAAGGATAAGTTCAATACAGTGTTGCTGAAATGCCTGACCTCCCACCCGTGCCATAAACAGAGTAACAGTGTCCTACTGACAGTAAATGCAATCACTGTTCAGTTCTATTTGCATCCCACCATTTGCCTCCAGCTGCAATTGTTACACAGTACCTCGTCCTCTCAATCCCTCTCCCCCCCCCCCGCACACCGCGGCTCACTGTGTACTACTTTTCGCGGACCATTAGGGCGCGGTACGGTGCAATCACATCATTCACTGGTTAACAATCTGCGCCCCCCCCCCCAGTCGTAACTGTTCACAAGAGTACATCGTGTGCATTTCATTTGGTTCTAAATGAAAGCTTTCCACAATTTTTCCTCGTTTGAATAGAATGTTTATGACTCGTACCAAGCTGCGTTAAAACTTTATACCGCAGTGTATCTTTTTACACCAGATTTTTAAATTTTTAATGTGTATGATTCAACTTGAATAGCTCTTTCTTCGTTTCTTTCTTGTGATTGCTTAAACGCTATATTGTTATTTTTCGTATACAAGATTATCTATGTACGCGTTTTTTAGTGAGATTTTAAATTCTTTTACAGGCAGTACTCAGTAATAAACTGTATAAGTGTTTTATAGTCCAAGTAACCAAGTCTCTACAACAAAACTACTCTAACAATGTTGATTGACTTTTCATTAATTACACCACCAATTTTATGTTGAACAAACTAATACACCTAAATGTTTTTTAATCATAATGCCAAACTCAGGGAAACAGGTTAAGACAATGTATTAAGGATAAACGTTCCTATGTTCATGCCCTAAATGATTAGTCTTCTGTCTATATGTTTGTATTTCTACGATCTAATGTTTTGTAAGTAACCTTTAACGCTATAGAG
This sequence comes from Homalodisca vitripennis, assembly GCF_021130785.1. Lineage (NCBI taxonomy): Eukaryota > Metazoa > Arthropoda > Insecta > Hemiptera > Cicadellidae > Homalodisca > Homalodisca vitripennis. Next base: position 128,241,784 of record NC_060208.1, on the reverse strand, counting down.
TAATGTTTAAATTATTAAATATATCCTGTACCTATCGCTGTAAAATATTATCTCTTTCTCCCAGCAAAATCAAAAATCGTGGCCAGTTAAAATGTTAAAGTTAAATTTAACAAAAGCCTCGCCCTGTATAAAATGTTGAATATTTATGAAATCTTTTAAATGTTATGCTAATACTAATTGTATTATATTTACTATAATAGTTAAAAGAATAAAATAAAAATCATCTTGACATCCTCTTGTAATTGGAGACTAATTAAAATGATTCCCTTATACTTATCGTATCACTCATCACTAATCATTCTCTGGTGCGTATGTATACGCTAAATAAAATGTGTGATATTTAATGAGAGAACATTTCTTGAATATTTGACCACTATTAAGTTTTAGCTTGACAAGTAATAAAGTATGAAGCTCTTATTCAGAACCCCTTGGTGACTTCTCATAAGTAAATTGGATTTTATTTACTATCAGAATACTATTACAATTTTGAATCTTGATTTAATCTCGTGGTATATTTTTGTATTATTTATGTTAGGGTGTCAAAATACTCAGGCACAGGTTATAAACACTATTATGAGAGGTATTCAAGCCATATCGAGTTCCGAGCAAGAGACGAAAGCGGAGAAGGGCTAGTATATTGAGTTTTGTCTGGGAAGGGATGTCAACGAGATGTTGTGGTTTCCAGCCACGTTTCTCCACTTGTTTACAGAACCACTCTTCCAATTGATGTGCATCTGTCTTTAACAATGAACTGGACGTAGTCCTCGTTCAGTGTATAGGTTTTTACCGCCAGATTTACAGAATTACTGGTCTCCTGCTCCACCTAATTTAAAGTCATAGTTTCAGAGTAGCTGATTTTTCTAATCCTGTATCCTGTTTAGTTAGCAGTCGGTGATTAATTCTGTCATCCAGGTATTTCGAGGTGGTATAAAAAAGTAATACCAATACCCGTTATATGTGGTTCCTATTCTACGTAAACTCCTAAGTCCCATGGTGGGCACAACGTTGATTATCAAGTATCATAGAACGCCAGTTATTAACTGTTCAACTTTCAGTAGTCGTCACTAAAGGTATGCAACATGAAAAATATGGATTCAAACTCGTTGTTGCTCTAACGCCATTACATAATTAATAGTATGGTAATCATAAAAAAAACTTTTATGATGAAATTGTCTATACGTGAACTGATAGATATGTATGTTAATTAGCAACAGCATTCTGTCGAAATTGTTCTCCACACATTTATTTTTTTCGTGTGACCCCCAAAACTATTAATAAAATTCCGTTATTTATGTTATGAAACAGTAATTTTGCTCCTACATATGGTAACAGTATTGACTGATGTATAGTAAGTCTTTTATTAGACTCAGATATTGAAAGTCGTTGCCTATTTTGGTGTCCAGGGCATTTCGGAGGTATTACCATTCGAAATTAACACTTCCTATTAAAATTTGAGTAATGGTATGAGTGAGAAAACATTCCTCTTTACTATCCACGCCATTCTTAATCATGACAATGAAATACTAATATTTATTAAATCCCTCCTGTAGATGTGGAGAGTTGGAATATTCCACAGCTGGCGGAAGATTTCTGAAGAGTTGAACAATGGCTAACTCAGATAATTAAACGCATGAGATATTTTGGCGGTGTTGTGGAGAGCTACTCCCGAGAGTTAACCCCGTACTGACTGGCCAGTAATTCACTTCCGCTCACGAGAGTGGAGGAGAGGAGAGGAGAGGAGAGGAGAGAGCAGATCGCATCGTGATTGACTTAAGCTCAATTATTAATTAACGATCAATATGAACAATCAAAAACAAACATGATTCGCCCGATGGGCTTCAGCCAATCGTGTTTCAGCTCTACCACCAGAACTCGCCTTTGAAAGGGATTGTGCATTACTGGCACTGGCAAAAAGTATCTGTTGACTGAGGATGGCTTTCCTCAGAGCGTCGAAAATATCTCAATTTTTATTTATGGTAGCAACGTTCAACGCGATGTGAACCGGGAAACGTAGATGATTGTCAAATTTTCACATGGAAAAATTATAATGGCTCTTGGATGTTCAAAGACAGCCGATTACGGTAAATATCAGCGTATAATATTATAACGTTGATTTCAAAACTATGATAGCTGATAATGGTCGCACAGTAGTGCATGCCTCTTGCTGAGTAAAGGAGGAGAATAATTATTGTGCGTCACGACGTTCTCTTGTCACAAGCAGAGTGCCTGTGTTGGTAACTACCTCAATAGGAAAAGTGGTTAAAAATATAGATAATCCGTGTTAAGGTTGCCTGTGGGTCAAAAGTTTAAAATGTGCTGCCATTTGGTGTGGGTTATGTTGTCAATGCGCTGTATTCTTGATGAGTATGTGATTCTTGATAGCTCGGCTTTTTACAGGTGGATCACAACTAAAATTAGCAAGATGATCGTATCAACTTCAAAAGTGGAATAAGATGACATCAGAGCTGAAGAAGCCGCACCAAGTTAGATACCCCGTTTGCCATATACTACGTGAAGGAGTTGAGTGAATTAAATTAAGGATGTATATTGTGGGTAACTGTACTCCTTTTTTATTTCCAATTACATCCTTGATGGTAAAGCCAAAAATTATATAATAGATTACAATCAAAACTTAAGACGTACTCTAACTATTACCCCTCTGCCGTGTACAGTATATGTTGTCCCATCACTCACTTCCGGTTTATACATTTAACAGTTTTACATTCCTACGTGGATTAAAACTTTCACTTCTAACCATTAATGGTACAGTACATTTATACGTCCATTTTTGATATGTAATAATTTAATTTGTATACATAGTCCATTATGCTTAACTTCATTAATGTAAAAACACAATAATTAATGAATGACATACATTAAATTTTAAAACTTATTTAAATATCTTGTAGTAAAATGTTGTAACCCATAAAACACTTGTTTTTCATTAAAACGTACTATTGCATAATTTTTTTTGTAAATGCACTTTTGAAGCATGTTTTATTACTCCAATTTGTAAAACCACAGTGTTTTCAAACTTTATGTCCTTTTTTTCAAAATAAAATACAATTTCGAGCAACTGAATAGATAGAATATACCGAATGGTCCATTTCAGATATTGGGTTTAATGGAAGTTGGAGCTTAACACAGGATTCACCCGATCCATTTGTCTATCAGCTAACATGTTTCAATTTCTATTTTAAATGAAACTATATGCGTTGAGTATTATAAATTTTAATATAATATTCGAATTGCTTATTTATGTTCTAAGTAGTCCACTCGTGTATCTTTGATTTGTATCATATTACAGTATTTAGTTGAATAGCATTGGTTATTTAAGTGATTAATTATATAATATACGCTACGCTCAGCGTATTTGATGAGTATGTTTTCTTAAGTTTAGACAACTGCTGAGTAAAACGATACAGTGGAGGGAAATAAGATAGTTACGATGCTGGACTTTTTAAACTGGTAAACTATTTGGTTTAAGAAATTAACCACGAAGTCATGTGTTTCAACAACACACCATTTTACAAGGGCCAGGGTTATTGTAAAGCTTTATTGTCTTGTTGCTAGAAGTAATTTACTTCGACCGATGGATTTGCAGATTAATCATTTAGCTTGGTCATTAATTTTAAAGGAACAGTTTAGTAACATGATGCTTCACCACATTCTACAACAAATACATTACTATATTCGTGTGGTGCAGTGGTGGACCTCTTTTCGTGAAAGATGAAAAGCCAGGATGTTTTGGTTTGGCCAGCCATTAAGTCATCTTGTTCTGTTACTCTTTTTCTTCCGGAATACGTACAGAGCTTCAGTGCACATGAATTCTTTCCGGGCACATGAAAAGAAATCGAATGTTGAAATGTGTACTGTACAAATAAGATAATACTCACTAAACTGTTTTACGACTATGGAATAGTTTTGATCATATTACCTTTCGTGGAATGCATTTATGGTCAAATATGATATATGCCTATTAGCTGTAGTACTTTATGACCAAATATAAGGCTTTAAGAACTTAATTGTTTTAGCAAGATATTTACTAGTCTCCAAGATAAATGTGTGTTTAATTTATGAAAGCAGAATTATGTTTTAAAATATTTAAATAAGATTAGATTTAATTTTTAAACAATTAATTTTAATCATAAAACAATCTGCTTTTAAGCGATCTGATACTCAATGACATTTTATATTACCATAACGTGGCCCTGCCTAAGAAAGCCAAGTTATTGAAACTAAGTATTTATTAAAAATACGTAACACGAATCTGCGCAAAGAATATTTGGGTTTTAGCTGATAAATTATTATTTTAAGATAAAATCAAACACCATGAACTGTTCCATTTAAAAATTAGTTGTGGCCAATTCTCTTAAAAGTAACTGACTTTTTAAAACCAATCGCTGTTTATATTCACAATTATCTACGCAATTATTGATTAAATATATTCTTTAAGTCTGAAACATATTGAAGTTCATTAATTCGAAGTAATATAACTGAAATTGTAGAATTAGAGTTTTGAAGTTTTGCGTAGAGTTTTGAAGAACATGGAATTTGCGTCAACCGTTTGTTTAAAATATTATAAAAATAATATAATATATTTCTATATATACAGTTCAACAAACTCTCATATTAGTCGTATGGGCGAGAAGACAGCGCCATCTGATTTATCCGATGCACACAAAACACAAAGGCAGACAAATCCGGCGATTTTGAGATTTCCGTTCACGTTCGACGCTCTATTTACAACTTTACTTTGTCGCCCAACATTCCCTTCGTTAGACCACGTAACTTTTGTTGGGATTTTCATTTCTAATAAACGAGCGACATAATCAACAAAGTATAAATATATTATAAAATAAATATCTGTGCAAATTCCGTTTTAAGTTAATCTGTGAACAGCTATAAAAGTATAAACAAAATGAATTGAGATTAACTGAATTAATCACTTGTTTTGTTCATTTAGGACAAGAAGTTGAGGAAATCCCAAAATTGCACTTAGTCCTGAACGGATCTTTGCTGTTGTTTCTGGGGTAATAGGATTTAAGGATTTAATTTTAGGATTTAAGGTAAGGTTGGTGGTGGGGACCACTTCCTATTGATATCCTTTGCGGAGGGATAGAAGGCTCAGTATCTGTCATGTCACCTTGGAAGAAGTGAGGTTAGTCTATTCCAGCCTCTTCCAGTCAAAGCCGGCTGGAGAAGGTACTCCCTCGTGTTTAGGCTAGCAGTATCATTTAACACTAAGGAAACTTCATCCTCCCCAACAGTCATCCTCCGCAGCAGAGTAACCCTATCAATCCAACGCTTTTACCATCATATGTCGACATTTGCGTTAGTGATGTGCCGCTTCTGGACATCCATGGGATTGGCTAGATTTAAGTAAAACATATATTTTTGCTGTACCCAGTTTAGGTTGAACTGTGTGGTATAAACCAGCCAGAATTTAACTCTCCAGGGGAGAGCCATCGCTTACTTATGCCTCATTTAAGAAGTTAAATTATACTACTGTGAAGAAATAACTACGGTATGTGTATTGTGTTTATATGCAATAAAACTTCCATTACTCCAAAAGAGTATTGAAATTCGATGTGGTATTTACAGACGAGTCTTAATAAAAGTCTATATTAATTTCGACACACTAATGAGAAAAATAGATTTTATGTGCAGGTATTATCTTAAAATAGTACCTTAAAGGTACATCAACAGTTTTAATGTTGATTCGTAAAACTATTTGCCTACATCTACTTTTTTTGAATTTAGGTAAAATCACTCTACTGCTAAGGCTATAGAATGTCTAGTAAATTCAATTCTAACGGGTCTAGAAGATAAACAGGTAATTGGTTCTATCCTTATAGACCTAACAAAGGCATCTGATGGTGTTACCCACTCTATTCTTTTTGAAAAACTTAATTTCTACGGTGTGAGAAACAAATACTTAAATTTGATTCAAAGTTACCTAACAAATAGAATGCGAATGGTTACTGTAAACAATGTTTCGTCACAGTATCAGAAAATGGTAGCAGGTGTTTCCCAAGGTTCTGTTAATTAACTACTAACAATTAATTAACGTTTTTCAACAAGCTAAAGGTTGGTATTCAGCCAACAACCTTATTAGAAATGAAAGTAAGGTTATAAACATAGTTTTTACATGCAATAATAATTTAGATTTAGACGATAACTACATAAAACCTGTTAAGCTCTTGGGGATAGTTGACAGTAGACTTAGCTGGAGGCCACATGTGGAAGATGAGTGTAAAAAACTTTCTAGATTAATCTTGTTCCTACGTAAACTTATGTAATCGTACTGTATTAATTTTGAATGAACTTGGTGTAAGTTAATGACCTACGAGTACTTTGGACTGTTCCATATACACCTTTATTATGGTACCCGTGTATGGGGCAACTCTAGTTACTTCGAAAAAGTTTTTGTGTGGTGAAAAAAGGCAATCAGGTTAATGGCTAATCTTTCTAATTAAGAGTTTTTCACACAGTCTTTTTGTAATTGTAAAATAATGACTCTTGCTTGTATTTACGTAGCCTATATCAGAATTTAATGTATGTCAGAGAAGATATCAACACCTTTATCTCCCATGAGTTAGTACATGATTACAACACTAGGTTACTATATACTCGTATATATATATATATATATATATATATATATATATATATATATATATATATATATATATATCCTCAAGTAAGACTAACTCGGACCTCTAATAATTACAATTCCCTACAAACTAGATTATTCACTAAACTACCATTAGCTATAAGAGAA